>NC_040022.1:13080332-13318056 GCF_000972845.2 Larimichthys crocea
CAGGCGTTGCAGAGAGGTTAAACGGTTCTGATTATTTTGCTGTGCAAGAAATTAGTAGTGTGTCTAAAAGTAGAAAGTTTATCCTGAAAGAATCAGAAAGGTTTATCCTCTGGGGAGCATGAATGTGGACGACAAACCTTCAAAGCTGTCAAAAGAGGTCTGTCTGTAATCTTTAGTCTGTAACCAGACGCTGATTATCTTAGCTTAGCATGAGACAAACTAGACATCATCAACAATATGGTGTTTCCTGCCACAATCAACACAGTCTTCAGGAAGTCACTGCTCCCTGAGATAGTTTCCATTAAGTGTTATCCTCCATGGTTGTAAAATGGAACCAACACAGGAAGTGCTATGCCTAGTCAGGCACGGTATTGGTTGAAGATGCAGTCACATCTCTCTCTCTCTCTCTCTCTCTCTCTCTCTCTCTCACCATCTGTAAACATACATGTCTCATTATTGCATGTCACTAACTAAACTTCTTCCCTGGAGTTTCTGTGCTCTGTCGTCCAGCAGGTTCTCATGGATCGTGGCTGCTGCTGTCATCCTGCATGACGTCCACTACATATATTATTACTGTCATTATTGCTGCCATATCTCCATTACAGTTTATAGTTAGTTGATGATTTGCTGCTGCTGTGCATCTGTGTGTCTCTATCTCTATCACTGGTTCCACTGCTACTGTAATCATTTTATCATTAATTGTAATTCATTGTCATTTTGTCAGTCATTGTAATTGTACAGTATGTTTGTGTTGATTTGTTCTGTACACGTGACATCCATTGCACGTCTGTCCGTCCTGGGAGAGGGATCCCTCCTCTGTGGCTCTTCCTGAGGTTTCTTCCACCTTTTTTTCCTCAAGTTCATTAGCACAGCAGCAGCTCATTGTGTGTGTCAGCATATATCCTCTTGGAGTACAGAAAGATGAGTGATGAGTTATTCTCAGAGAATGCATCTCCAACTTTTAAACCATCATAGACTTTGAAAACCTTTCTAGAGGTGATCCATAATGGATGTGCCTCTCTCTCTCTGAGCCTTTATAGATATTAGTGGTTCCATGCCCTGGCTTGTGATTGGCTGCAGCCATGAAACCACCTGATATGTGGTAAATGTTTGTAGATAAATCATTTGGGCCTTCTTATGTTATGTCCTAGGCAACAAAAAACAACAAACAAAAGGCATGCTAGTTTCAGTGGACTTTTAGTGAACTGTGACAGACTTAATCTGAAAACCACATTTCATGTCAGAGCTGCTTCCAGTTCCAAAGGAGAATTAACAGGTATTATAGCCTCCAGGTAGTATCCAGTTATTGGGCATGCACTGGCAAACAAGCATGTCTACTCATTTGCCAACTGGCGGAGGCCATCAGGGTGTGAATGAGGTAATTCGCCCAATGTCTTTTAGATGAGGTAATGCTGCTGATGACTAATCAACCTGCCACATCATCACACACCAGAAGAACTCACCATCATGATCATTTATTGATAAAGCAAATGGGTTTTTCAGAAGTGATTGCTGCTATGATGCTGCACAGGGATGAGAGGAAAAAGAGCTCTACGGCAAATGTGGAAAAAAAACAAAACAGAACTCCAGGGCTGTTTTCCAACACAGCGGGTTCTCGTCTAGAAACCAGAAAGAG
The DNA here is from genome assembly GCF_000972845.2 of Larimichthys crocea. Lineage (NCBI taxonomy): Eukaryota > Metazoa > Chordata > Actinopteri > Sciaenidae > Larimichthys > Larimichthys crocea. The sequence continues at coordinate 13,081,969 of NC_040022.1, forward strand.
AGAGGTCTGAAAGACCTGGAAGGAAAATAACATTAAAACAAACCATTAAATCACAGTCCTACTGGAAGTATAAACATGACCTGACTTAAAAAGAACTTCCAGAGGAATCCCTTCACATTTGGGGGTTGTGAAAGGGAGATTTCCATCCATTGTGGTTGTTGCACAATGGAATCTTGACAAAGACCAATGCTTAACTAATTCAGCGGGATCGGTCTTTGTTTTTTAGCTGGATGTCTTGTTCTGTTTTAAGTCTCACTGCTCTGCTTGCTTCCAGCTATTCTAATTTCAACATGCTGAGCCATGTGTGTCAGTTAGAGTTTGTCATTATAAAATAAACCATGCTTCTGTCAAGCCCTTACATGTTCCCATGTGTTCCCTCACACAGGCTGTGCATCAAGAAACAGAGCAAAAACACTGATCATCTCATGCACTACATGCTGTTGCTTTCTATAAATGAAAACCACAAACAGAGCTCGTGTATCTGACTATGATTCATAAATCACAACATGAAGTTGCTGTTACAGAGCATGTGTGCTGTGCCCTCTTAAGTGGTGTGAAGCCAGGGGAAGCAGATAACAGAGCAACATTTATGCTTCATTATGTGAGGACAATAACCACTTCAGATACACCCTGATGTCTCTGTGTTCATGCTTTCTCTTTCTCCACTCAGAGTTAATAATAGGAGATCAAAAATAGGGAGGGTCTGAGCTGTCACTCAACACCACTTTTCTTTGGCCGCTGTGGAACCTGATGAGGGATCCAGTCTCCAAATCTTCAGGATCACAGCAAGGCCAGACTTTACGATTCTAAACAGTGTTAGGTGTCAGTTCAGTTTTTTTTAAATAGCATCAAATCATAACAGAAGTTATCCAGTCCAACAATTCACACCATAAACAAGCACATGGTGACAGTGGTGAGGAAAAACTTCCTTTAAGAGGCAGAACCCTAGAGCAGAACCAAGCTCATGGTGAACAGTCATCTACTGTGACTAGTTGAGTTTAGAGAGGGAGAGAGACACAGATACATAGCAGCAATAATAATAATGATAACTGTAACTATAATTACAATGGAATTATAACTAATAATAATAATAAGAGTTTCATAGCTTAAGGCTCTGGCTCCCAACTTACTTTTGGAAACTATAGGAACCACAAGGAACCCAGCGTCCTGAGAGCGCAGTGTTCTAGAGGGGTAGTAAGGTATTATGAGCTCTTTTAGATAAGATGGTGCCTGACCATTAAGAGATTTGTAAATAAGGAGAAGAATTTTAAATTCTATTCTAGATTTAATAGGTAGCCAATGCAAGGAAGCCAAAATGGGAGAGATGTGATCTCTGATCTTGGTTCCTGTCAGAACACGTGCAGCAGCATTCTGAATTAACTGCAGAGTCCTAAGAGACTTATTAGAGCAGCCTGATAACAAAGAGTTACAATAGTCCAGCCTAGAAGTAACAAATGCGTGGACTAGTTTTTCTGCATCCGCTTGAGAGACAATGTGTCTGATTTTAGCGATGTTACATAAGTGGAAGAATGCAGTCCTCAAAATTTGTTTTATGTGGACGTTAAAGAACCAATCCTGATCAAAGATAACCTAGATAGATAACATCTATCTTTATGGTGGATCTTTAGATAGAGAGTTTTGGAGGTGTCTCGGTCCAATTACAAGAACCAGAGACTCTCCTGAGACACTCCAGAAACCTCAGTGTTAACTACCTGACATATTACATTGAAAACACATTTAATAGTTTTTTCTCATCATGTTAAAAGTGAAAACAGACTGCTTGTTAGAAACTACATTTTTACTTATACTAAGCTGTATGCCACAAAATAACAATACTGTTTCTTTATTTCCATATAATTTATGAATCAACAATTGGTTAGAGTACTGACTTTGTGTCCAGGACATGCAGCTTTAGCCTTAGTCCATATTATCAAGTGAGTGCATATTTAATAGTCATTAGGCTCTAAAAATTCAGCCAGGGACAGCGTTTCCATTCAGCTCATACAGCTATCATCAGCTTAATTAGAGAAAAGTCCTTTCTCTATTGGTGCATCGCTGTGAGTGAGTGCTTTCACATTACAGTCATTTGAGTAATCATATTGATCAGTGCAGTTATAAGTTATACATGTATGATCTGTATCTTAATACTGATCTGTTGCTTTTAGTCATGAACTGATGAAAAATAAAGAGATGACAGAATGACCTAATGATCAATGTGCTTCAAACTCTTATTAAGATCAGTGGAAGTTCTGCAACTGGCGACTTGTCCAGGGTGTACGCACCTCTCACCCTAAGTCAGCTGGGATAGGCTTCAGTCCCACCGTGAACCGTGTTTACAGGAAATGCCGTGACTAAACATCTAATTCCTTTTTTATGATCTAAATGATCACATTTGAAGGAATGACAAGGTCAAATAAATAAATAAAGTTTGTTGGTGTGAGTAACACGTGTGTGTTGTGGAGAAATCACTGAAGTCAATAGCACCAGGTCAGGAGGGAAGAGCCTCTGATGTCTTATGCTGGCGGATGCCCAGCCAAGGCTCCGTCCAGCATGGACTAAAACACAGCACGGACAGTTCAGAAACTTTTTAAACAGACAAAGTAGTTTGCAAGACTGCATATTGCTAGCAGATCATTTTCTGACCCAGAGTGTGGCCGTGACTGGTTCTGAGGGCTTTATAGCAGGCAGCCGCTCTCCCATCTACCGCCACTGAATGTTTTAGTGGTACGCAGTACCGGACCGTACCGGCTTACTTTCTCCCCTGTCTACACTATGAGGACCCTGCAGAGAAATGAGATGTTTAGTCTCACTCTGTGGACAGGGTGTCACAGCACCCACAGGAATACTACCTGAGCTTCACAGCCTTCAGCCTCTGCCTGTTACCTTTCCATCCTCCTCGTCTGCTCTGTTTGTAGGTGCTCTTAATCCACATTGTCAAAATCAGCTAAACTTTCAGCCATGACATTAGCTTTCTGCACTCCAACACAACAAACTATTCCCAGCTGCTGCATCACATTTACACTGCCTTCTTCAACAAGTCCTCTCCTTGGGCACACAGCTGATCAAGCAAAAGATCCAGAAAATGTTTCATTTCCCTGGAGTCATGCTGTTAGACACTCTGAGCAGATCAGTGGCAAAAACACTTTTAATGGACATGATCTCATTAATGTCGGACCAATTTGAAAATAATTTGTCCCCATTAGCCACTTAGACAAAAAAACATCATAATTACCCTCAAGAATATGATTAGTGAAGCCCAAACATGACTGGTTGTGTAGATCAAATACAGTTAGAGTATTCATTACAGAGGCCTGACTTCAGTGTGCCGTGATAATCGTCTCTCTCACTCTTGGATTTACCGCACGAGTCCCTGCTGTATTTTTCCTTTTGTGGTCAGGCTGCGGCCCCTGTGTTAATCCACACAGCTGTTGTGCTTCACTGAAGACGGCCCCCTCTCTCCTTACAGTACATAAAAATTGTCATGGAGTGAAGGACAAAGGGTGCTGCATCTCACAAAAGCACACTCATGTAGTCTGAAGGAGTGAGCGGAGCGGCCGATTACTGGATGTCGCCATCACATATTTCCTGTTTCGCCTTTTTTGGAGCGTAATGGTGTAATGGTTTTGGGGGAGATCTGGATCAGGAATGACAGGATAAGGAGAAGTAATGAGTGGCTTCAAAGGTCAAATGAATTATCATTCTTTTTGTGTGTTTTTAGAGAAGAGTCACATCTACGGTAACTGGACTTCAATCTATCTACAAACAAGTCCAGTTGCCCCAGATTGAACTCTTCTGAAAGAATGATGACCCCTGATCATCTCTGCACATCTCTGTGTTTGAAAATCAGAATGACCTTCACTAACATGAAAAATATGCTAAGTTGGTATACACATACACAACCCATGTAGGCTAACAATACTAAGAATAAGGTTGATGATGCATAGCAAACATCCGCTTGCTGCACAATTCTAGAACAATAACTCCCTTCATATTCATGGCCCCTGTCAGCCTCCACTCCCTGGATTGTTTTATATAATGTCTCCGAAATATGGGCAGACCATTGTATGTAGAGTCTTTTAATCACCCTGATGGGGTGTGCCAAATTTTGCTTTTACTGCTGGGTCGTGTGGCACCGTCACCCAAATTATTTGGGTGGAGACATTTCTGGTTGAAAATAAAGCAGTAATATATAACAGTGGGCACAATCAGTGCTCTGTTTGCTCGTGTTGTTGACCTCAGGTCTGTGGGTTTATGCTGTAGAGGCATAATTATACAGCAACATGCTTGTCCTTGAGTTGATACTCAATTTGCACTTTAAGCAGGTTTGCTTGTTGATCAGTTGATGAATATTCATAATGAATCCTCTGTATGTAATCGATTACCTTCCCCTCAGATATCTCTGGATTCTTTGCTTTAAGAAAAAACTGCATGGAGAACTCTCCTTATAATCTCTCGACCATGTGACAATAATCCCGACAGTAGATGAAAAACGTGAAGCTGTATTTCAGCGTATTGCAGCAGTGTTGATAATACGTTTAATGGGTAATAACAGTTATAGGAACAGAGTGGGTGTGATTGACGTTTGTGGTATTTTACAGCTGCAAAAAATATAAACAAGCCCAAAATATACTCTGACGTTTGCAGCATCGCCACTTCTATTAATGTTATTTTTACTCTTTCCACGCCTCTCTGTTAAAAAAGGAATCGTCCTGTTCAAAATCACACCGACGGCATCCGCTGCATCTCTCTTTGCGATGCAGAAAAGATCCATTATGGAGCCATTAGTTTACGTAATTTGTTATTCCCAGAAATCCTCACAATCTCGCCTCTGTTCATCTCTTCCGCTCTGAGGGGAGAAAGTGCAGGTCAAGCAAGGATACACAGCACATGCGGAAAATATTGAGTCTAAACTAGAGATTCAAGAGTGTGATATGAAGAGCTGACTGAGTCATTAAATTAAAAAAAACTCTTTTTAATTGTGTGTCTACCATATAAGGACAGGATGTTCTTCACATCTCCGGGCGTCTTGTTATCATGATGTTTGCCCCAAACCAAATTAAACATCCTTTTGTTTAAGGAAGCACCAGTATCCACCCTTCCTATTTAAAAGTTTTCAGAGGTGTTAGGAATGCATCATAAATGATTTCCTAAAGAGGCTTTACAGCTCGCTAATCTTTGATGGGGTCTGAAAGGAGAGCCACAGAGCAGGAAGAAGGAGCTCAGAAACCCTGAGAGCATGACTCACCACTCTCACTGACGAAACACACAAACATCTGGAAGCTGGGAACAAATATAAATAAAGTTAGATCAAACAATGTTCAATCAGACAGACATGATGTCAGCTGTCTGATTGAATTTTGTTGGTGACGATGATAGATGGGATTTCCATAATTCTTGGTGTGGAATTTGGCGTGGAAAGAAAACAATTACACACACAATCACAAATGATTACGGCAGGGTGACTCAGCAGCCGGCACACTTTAGAGTTGCTCATATATTTACTGATCAGTATACGTGTTGGTCAAGCAGTGGAAAACATGTTGTGCTGCGTGCTGCTCCAACAGATCTGCTGTGTTTAGACTGTTCCTAATACACAGAATACATTTATATCAAACAATATAACACGCACCAGAAACCTCAGACAATAACAAAAGTCATGTTCATTAAGCCTGTCAGCACATAAGTCTTTTTAAATGATGTTTTCATTTGCTGGATGGCATACCAGCCTTATTCCCCAACACCTGTGCTCTCATTTGGCACAGGGACGTCTCAGTAATTGGGCCCATGGAGCTCATGTTTGGCTCCATTTGAAACAACATGTTATCATCTGTTATTCCAAAAATCTGAGTAAAAAAGTTTATGTGTGAAAATCAATACACGGTAAAAGAAATGAAGCCTGTGAGTGAGACGAGAGGAACGCAGCCGGGAATCTATTAAAATCATATTTCTCACATGTTCATGCACTGAGTGCTGACACATATTTGGACTTTGACTGCGTTGAATTGGACTTTGAAGAAACATTATAACCATAATAATTCAGGGAAGAATAAACCAAAGAGAACTCAGAGACTGGGAACAAATACTTCCTGGATATTTGTGTAAGTGCTGCAATTCAAATGAAAATAAAATAACAGTGACAACTGTAACTGTAGACTGAGTGACTTCTGATCTCAGAACAAGGGTTCTCATGACCTAAAGTCAGATAAACAAGGAAGCAAACTGGGCCATTAATCAGACTCAGTTGGTCACGGCATTACCCAGAATAAGACGCGAGCAAGCCTTTATATGTACTGAATGATTTCCCTGTTCTGCACCTGCTGCTGACATAAACAGTTACGTACAGTTATGTATTAATGCACAGTGGAGGCTCATCTAAAAGCTCCTGCTGAAATACACTGCCCTTAGAGTTACTGAACAACAGGTATGAACCAGTGGATGCAGCTGAGACACTCTGCATGAAGTAGAGCATCCTGCCCCCCTTAGTTACTGTTTCTACCAAGCCTTCCATCCTCACATGGCATGTACTCTGTGTATCCCTGGTATCTGAAGTTATTATTTATTTTTAAAAAGAGGTATTTGACGATATTGATGAAGACAACAGCAAGCTTGTTATTCTCGCTGCTGATTGTTGCCAGAGATGGTTTAGAAAATGACTGAAGGGTTACTTCCTCTGTCTGTGTGATGTGGTTTTAGACAGTACAGCGCAGACCACCAGTAGGTCCTGAGTCTGCTGGCTCTAATGGACATGAACACAGAATATTATTTACATCAGATTATAATAATAATAATAATAATAATTATTATTATTATTATTTCGCCCTGTATAAGTAAATGTTGGACTTGTTTATTTTTGGTCTGGTTTCACCAGAGACGATTGAGATGATCTATGATAACTGAATTCAAACTTTTGAACTGACTCTGGCAAACTCATCCACCCACACAATGTTCACGACACTTCCAAATCAGGGGAGAACAGGAAGTGTTTACCATTTCATACCACCGCTCTTTAGCTCTTTGTATTGTATGGATTAGAACATATATCTTCAATATAATAATGTAATGAGCATATACTCCAAGATGTTTTATATTTCTGCAAGTAACAGAGAGTGTTGGAGTGTGCCAGGCCGAGGCTGCACACACCGCTGCGTACAGGGAGGAGTAGAAAACTCCCTAGAAGAAGAAGGTCAGCTCCACAAATCACCCAGAGGTACAAAATGGTGGTGTATACAGGGTAAGAGTCTAATTATGGGCAGAAGTCAGAGAAGTCAGTCAGAGACGACGGAGCGCTCAGCTCGTTTGTATTCTTAGCTCTCTATAAACTACATACTGTGTCAAACTCGACTGGACTCAATGATTGACTCAAGAAGAATCAAGCAGGGTGTGAGATGACGTAAAGACATCTGTCTCAGCTGAAGCTTTTCTCCCACATAAATATGTCGTTACCTTGTAGAGCAGTCGCCTCATGTACGAAGGCTCAGTCCTTGCTGTGGAAGCCCAGGGTTCGAATCCGACCTGTGGCTCTTTCCCGCATGTCATTCCCCATCGCTATCTCTCTTCAGCTGTCTCTATCAAATAAAGCTTGAAAAGGCCAAAGAAATAAAAGTAATTCTTTAAAAATGTCAGAAATTCAACATTCAACAGGTTGATCCAGAATCATCTCCCACATGATGTGATAGTCATAACATTTGCAGGCAGACTGCTTCAGCAAACTTACAGGCCTGCTGCTCGGAAGGGTTCAGCAATTACAGTTAATTACCCAAAGTATATACTATAAACATCACAGTTTACAGACCGACTTCCCAGTCCCAGTTTGATCTGCTGTACTGACTTTAATTGTAGTAAACAGTTTATGTAAGCAGTTATGCTATAAAGGAGCCCTGTTTACATCTCTGTGTGAGCTTCAAATTGTGATTTTGATAAAATGGGTAAATTGTTTACAACCTGCATAATCATCTGACATGTAGCTGTCTTTGCAGATCTCAGCAGAAATATGTAAGTAGAATAGAAAAATAAGTTTCAATAAACTGACTGGAGGAAAATCAGGAGGTGCTTGTTAACTGTCATGTTTGATGTGTTAGCCATATCATGAAGTCGTGCAATAGCCATTTCAATATTGTTCATTCATTTGTTTTAGGGTTAGACAGTCCAAACGTGACAGTGATAGGAACACTCACACCACAACATTCATCACTTACTGTATATCATTATGCACTCACAAATTGATGAGCTGATGATGTTGTTTCTTCCCCGCAGCTTTCTGGTGCCTAATTAACATTTCACAGTATTTTTGCTTTCTTGCATCTGTGGAGTGGCTCTGGGACCGCTCCTCTTCTTAATGCATCCCCAGACTTCAGAGAGCTTCCACACTGATCAACAACGGCCAGCTGAAAGCCTGTTGTTAGATACAGGTCTGTAAATAACACGGAAATAGCTTTCATCCCTTATTTCACCCACACTGTTGAAACTGGATGGGCTCCAGCTTGTCAGGGTAAAATGGCTTCCAGCCTCAGGCTGTCCCATAAAACATTTTCTTCTGCAAAAAATAACAACATGCATCCAACAAGCCGCCACTGACACATGAAGAATAACAGACAAGATGTTTAGGAAGCTTCCAGAGAATTTCTCTATTTTAGGCGATGAGAATGGAACCTATCCCTCTGATAGTTGTGTGGTCCTTTCAAAATTACTAGGAATACACATCTGTTGCACTAGATCTCTGAGTTTCATCATTACTGAGTCAATGCTACACAATGTGTCCAAAGTCCAACATGCATCATTTTTAAATGTCGGAGCAGGATTCTTACAGATTGTATCAAACATCAGCTTTGAGCTTAAAATGTTTGCTCTTTGTTATAATTAAATCTATAAAACATCAAATGTTCATCAGCTCAGCAAACAGACTGTGACAGACGAATCAATAAAATGAATAATAAGGGTGAGCACTGCAAGTAAGAGCTGGCTGTGAATGAGGCTGTTGAGAAATCTGCGGTTTGAAATTTCCAGTCCTGCATCCAGAAAGTCATCCGGAGCTCGAAACAGAGCTGACATTAATGGGACATCTCCAGCTGACAACCCCCCAAACCTCGTCTACATGAGAGCAAGGGGCCACATGGTGACTCAGAGTTACGAGAAAGCCGCGCAACCCTTGATGCTCTTTGTGGAACAAGTGATATTAACCACGCCATTAAAAAGCAGGCGATGAGATGCTAATGTAGTACTCATGGTATCACAGACTCTGGATCTTTATGGGCTGCGGTCAATCAGCATTCACCTCTCCAGATGGCGCTTATTACCTCAGCAACCTGGCGGAGAACCTGAGTTTAACTAAAGAGGGTCGTCATTTCTCGACATGCAAGCTGCAGCGGCTCAGGAAAGATGTGACAGTGTTGTGCACAGTTATTATAAGTTATTATACCGATTACATCTGGAAACAAGTTTCCATTAATACTGTGTGTCTGTATTTTTAAATAAGTTGATTACGGTTGCATTAAATTTGTTATACCAAATTCTTTGAAGGACCGTGTACGGGCAATGGACCGGATCAGTAAAACATTCACAATTAATGAACCACCCATTTATAAATCAGATGATGAACAGCCTGAATTTTAATCAAGATAAATGTAATTTCGACAACATGTCTCAGTTTTTTCCACATTCAGTCACGTACAAACCTGAAAATAATGAAATAACTACATTCTGAAAATATTCACAATTAATGAACCACCCATACACAATGATCAGCATCTTTAAATGTAATTATTCATTGTTGTTTTCAGGGATTGTAAGCCTCTGAAGCAGCACTTTACATAAAAGCTCAAGGAGCTCCTATATGACTGTCGGAGTCATAGCAGCATCTGTAAAGTCTGTGCTCAACAGATGACAAAACTTTAAACTTATTTGGCTCCAGATCTCCAGAAAGATTCCGAATCTAACAGAGAGCTCCACGTCTGGGTGATGTCAGCACAGGCCTGTCACCTGTCATGTGATGCGAGATGAAGTAGCTTTCTTTCACAGCTGCATTGCTGCAGACTGCTGTTTTCTCAAACCACAGTTCATTTTTCTTCTTTGTTTTCAGTTTTCCTTCCAAGTTTCATGATGATAGTTTACTGCAATGAATAAATAGGAATGAATCCAATCTTCTTTGAACATTTATATTATCAAGTCATACTATTATTATCCATGTAATTGTATAAATATGAATGTGGAATGTGGAACAGCACTGACAAAAGCACAAAAATTCAGTTACTCTAAAAAATCTCGTGTCGGTATCACTGTTGGGTGACATACACTGCCACTAACAATGGAAACCGCTATAAAAGGGAGATAATTATAGAACGTGAATACAACTAAAGGCTCGATCAGAGAGAATGCTGACCATTACTAGATTTGATTTCTTGAAAATCTAAAGAATTGTAACTTTTAGGTACTCATACTGTGTGGAACCTGTGAACAGTTATGTGAACAAAAAACAAACAGTTGTGAGTGAATATTTATTTGTGTTTGTTTTTTATTGGGATATTTGTAGAGTTTCAGTTTTGAAAAAAAAATGCTTGCTCGGTGGTCAGCTGGAAATCCAAAGTAAACATCATCTTTTGACAACGCTGAGGTCATGTTTGCCTCTGCTATTTGCACCAAGGCCATCATGTGTCCTGTTTTGCACCCTGGAGCCTCTCACGCTCTGCTGTACTTTCTATGCCAGCAGCTGTAGTAAGTGACGATGAACAAAATCTGATTTTATATATACATGTTATGATCTCTAATCTTAGTCATGATGTCCACTTCCTTCCAGCTGAAAGCAATATGTTTGTTTACTCTGTTAATCCTCGTGGACTAAATCGGAAGGTCACATCAGATGTTTTGATAATTAATCAGATATTTTAACAAGTTTTTCTAAAGAAATTAATTTCCGCAATAAATCTCCTGGGAACCTCCAACCAAATCAAGGTACCTGCACCTGGAACTCCGTCAGTGACAGCAGCAGGAACTGCTCTGTGCTCTGTTTACGTAACAATCTAGATGCAGTGAGGAAGCCACGTGCATAAATTTAGGGCTGCTTTCTCGGTCAAGTCTGTTTAAGACTCCAAAATATCCACTATAAACACATCTACTCCCCAAAGGACATAAAAGACAAACACTTCACAGTAGCATGCTTGTCTGTGAGCAGAAGTGGTGTTTTCAGAAGCAGTCACAGATGCAGCATGCAGCCAGAATAAACAATGCCCCCAACGCCAAGAGACTGTTTATGATATAAATTTGTAGATAAGAAATAACAGCTTGCAGCCTGATTATGACAAAGATATGCTTTTTTTTCTCTTGTGGTCTTAGAGGAAGACTTACTGGTTTTGTGTACATCTAAACAGAGCGATTGCCAGAAGTGATGATCTAAATGAGGCTGTGAATGTGGGAGCATCGTGAAGCACCGAAGCAGGTATTTCTCCCTCAGGCAGCCATCAGTCTTCATCTGGTCAGAATGGACAGACAGAGAGGCTGTGGGTTACGATCCTGTAATGATGAATGATATCCTGGAGGCGTCATGAGGAGGAACAGTGCCAGACTACCCACTAAGCCTTTTCTGCTCAGTGTCTCATTATGCTGTGAGTCGGTAACATTAAAAGGTGACAGATCAGGCCACAGTGGGCCCTAAAGACTAAAAATAGCTATCCTGTCTCTTTCTGAATTGCAGTTTATCTAAAATCGCTTCACTCAGTTTGAGACAGACTGAGGTGAAATCCCTGACCTGATAGCAGTCAGTGCACCTCCTTCTTGCTCAGTCTAATGATGGTTATCATTATGAAATTAAAGGAAGAGTGGAAATGTGGCTTTCACACTTTTATTTTTGGATAGATACTATGTGAAACAGTCATAATACATGTTAATTGTACAGATGTGAGAGTCACAAGAAGGCATGTACACTACTCACAGAGTGCACCTAAAATGCACTCTAACCTTTACAGGTGAACTTCATTTGACCTTCTCTAAACGTTTGAATGTCCAACTGTTCAATGTTTCACTACTTGTTGCATAACATGCTGTTCTCTAACAAGGTGATTAAAAATCACAACAAGTGTGTGATCCATGAATGGACCACTAAATGCTCTGCCTCAATGACAGTTTGTATTTAAACAGTCCTCTTCATCATGCTAACACCCAACAATCCATCAACAGTACCTGGTCAGTATGAGGCTTCAAACAGGAAGTACTCAAGGGAAGTTACCACTGAGTGTTGAGTGTCACAGAGTGTCATCAGCAGGTTGGAATAAGTCCACTTGTGAACAGCATGACACGTCTAGTCGAGCTGTAATCGATGCTCAAGGATACATGACAAGTTACTAAGACATTCAAATGTTTTGTTGTGGCATACACACAATTTTTTTGTTTCAATAAATTGTTTGAAATGAAGAAATTACCTTTGCATGCTTCTAATTAAATGTCCTACTTAATGATATAATATCACTGTAGCATGAACTTTTTACATTTCCCATATACTTCTTTTTCACCTGAAAGTCAAATGTCACTACCTTTTTGTGTTAGTGACACTTTTTGTGTACGTGTATTTCCCAAAATGTCCTGTTGGGAACATGTGTGAACCAGATTTCATAACAATCCATCCGATTGCTGACGAGACGGCAGGTGGAGGTCTGCTAGTGAGGGAAAACTAAAACTGTGCAGGGCTGGTGGCAAGAATCCAGAAACAGAAACGGAGACGAGGCTGAACTTTATGTGGGTGGTAAGTGACTGATACAGAGGGATCAACAGAAGATGTTGTTAACAACGTGGAGACGGGGACTAAACCAGTGTTTAATACTGCAAGGGTTGACTGGATGTGGAGCAGGTGAGGTGATCAGGCAGGTAGTGAATCAACCTTAATGTGACCCTAACCTTGGATTCACCCTGTCACATTCCACATTCACAACATATGAACTCAATAACCCATCGGCAACTGGAAGCAGCTTCTCACAGGTTGCCTGGGGAATTCCAGCTCTCTTTTTTCTTTGATGATGATAAAAAAAAAAAAAAACATTAAACCTTTCATTTTGACTCATGTCCCAAAACAACACACAGAGCTGGAACAACTGAAAACAAACTGGAAATGCCTTTTTCTTTTCCTTGGGCCCACAGTGTCTTCCATGTAGACATATGGTGAGCAAATGTTGAGACGTTAATAAAACATGAATAAGTTTTCCTGGCACACAGTCATAACAGGCATACAATGCAATGTGTCACCTCATCAAAATTGATAAAATGTGTTAATATAAATCAGAAATGAAGCATGCAGCACAAATATGTTCAGTATGAAAGTGCACCCTAACATGTATCTGCATCTTAGACATATAAAACTAGAAAAACAATAATGTGCGTCATTTCTGGTAGCTCTAATGATGGAGCGCTGTGTTAGAAAATGATTCACAGTTGGAGTGTTGGTGCAGTCGTCTGCTGTTTTATAGACTTTTCCACCCAAATGAGAATAAAATGTGTGGCGCAATCCTAAATATGTTAAAGATCTCTGTGATGAAAATGGAAATAAATAAATAAGTCTCAACAAAATCAACAAGACTCTTGTGACCAAAATTGTTTACTCATTTACTTCCTCCAATAGCAGTGGGATTAGTATTATCCCCAGGGGTACTTTGGAGTACTGCAGTGGGTATGTGATGTTTTTTTATGTTTATGATTATAATTGCATAGTTCCTAAAACAATTATAGTGCACTTAATAAAAAATGATGAATGTAAGTTCAATAAATCACATTTTATATTCAATACACAACAAACCCAGTCACATACATGACATCAGTTCACTGTACGAATGTAATAATGTTGATGGTGAAGCGCTGTATTCTATCTATTTATAAAGGAAACAAACATTTGAGAACCACTGCTCCACAGAGTATAATTATACTCAGTCGTTAGCTCTGTAATGAGCAGGAAATTGAGATTTGGGAAGGATGAATCCTCATAATTTTGCATCATCCCTGACAGGTTTTCACATCTATGAGATGCAATGTTGAGTATTGTGTGTTTTTTGGGGTCATTATATAGAATTCAGATAATCAAATAAAATAGTGGAAAATGTAGTAAGTTTCATTTTAGTAAATTTTGTATTGGATTGTAAATAAGTGATTTAGCACAGCAGAAGAGAAAAGCACAATATCAGCATGTTAACATGCCAACATGCTGATGATGTTTAGCTTTTGAATTGTAAACACATATAAATCAGTAAACAAGACAACATATACAATATTTAAAGTGACAATAATAACACAAAAGAACGTACATTAAGGGGAAAAAATTCTAAAAAATGAATAAATCTGACACGTTACAGAGTTACAGAGCCTGTGAATCAGTTTTGTCTCGTTGTCTCTAGCAGGGAGTTCAAATCATTTAGAAATGGCTGCCAGACCTTGTAGAATCTCTGGGTTGATCTGCTGATCATGTGTTTGAACTTCTCAAGTTTCAAGTGTGCCATTACATCTTCATGCCAGCGCCTGTGTGTGGGAGGCATATCTGACTTCCAATTCAACAAAATAAGGTGTCTGGACATTAGAGATGAAAAGGCAATGATGTCCAATTGTGCACCAGATACCGCCATCCCAGCAGGGGCCACACCAAATATTGCACTTTCAGGAGCAGAGCTTATCTCTCTGTCACAAAAATTTAAAGACCAAAACTGTATCAAGTTTGGGCAAGCCCAGAACATCTGATACTACTACAACTACTCCTAGATAGATGGAGCCTGTGCAGCACCTTAAACTGGAGCAAACTGTCTGAGACAGATTCAAGTTGAATGTATTCTGTTAATTGTACTTTGCCAGGAGACATCCAACACTTAAAATCCTAGTTCCTCTTCCCACGCCGCCCTAATATGACTAAGTGACAGAGAGGCAATCATCTGAATATTCTCATATAATCAGTTGTAACGGTTATATGGAGTGAAGTAACTGTTACAATTGTTCTAATTCATCTTGAGGATGAGATAAATGTCTTTTGTACCAAAGCAGACTAAAGTTGACGACTGACAGACCGACGTCGCCATCTCTAGAGAGTAGTTAAACTCTTGAAGTTGAGTTATCTCTCATAAATGAAGTCATGTTGGGTTTTGCAGGCAAAGCCTTGAATTACCCCTGATACTCAGGGAGAAGAGGTTCTGGCATGAATGATGAAAGCCAGCCCATGTCAGTGTGTGCTAATAGTTCAGTTCAGTTCAGTTCAGAGCTTTATTGTCCCTCCAGGGGAAATTTGATTTGCAGTGACAATGCAACTTACACAAACAATAAATAGACAAACAGTGACATAGAACAATGACGCAGAGTACAGCACAACCGAACTTGATTTAAACAATCCAAAAAAGAATATAAGTGACAGAAAGCAAAAAGTGTATAAAAGATAAAAGATGCCACAAGAACAGTGCGATTAAGAATTGTGCAAATTGATTGCATTGATTGCACGTGGAACAAAGGAGAATTTATACCTATTTGTTCGTGCCCTAGGTAGCATGTATCTCAGTCCAGAGAAAAGAGAAATGAATTCCTGCAACAATGGAGGTCAGGGTTAGACAGGATGGACCCAGCCCTGTAGGACTCGTCTGTCAAAGATCTCTGAGAGAGAGAGCTGCTGCATGCCAATTATCTTGTTGGCATCTCTCACAATTTTGAACAGACAATTTTTGTTTTTAACCGACATGTTTCCATAAAATGAGATCAAGCAAAAAGTTAAAACTGACTCAAAAAAAGATCTATAAAACAAAACCATTAAGGTCTTATCAACGTTAAAAGATTTTAGTCTGCGCAGAAAGTATAATCTCTGTCGGCCCTTTTTACAGATTGCAGAAGTATTTAGGTCATGTGTCAAGTTTTTCTCAATTATTGTCCCCAGATATTTATAAGAATCTACCATCTCCACTGCTGTACCCTTAATAATGGTTGGATGGACTGTATGTGGTGTTTTCTTAAAATCAATGACCATGTCCTTAGTTTTTAGGACATTTAACTTGAGGTAATGGCTGTCACACCACTCCACAAAGTCAGTCGTAACTGGCCCGTGATCAACCTCTCCGTCCTGGAGTAAACTGACTAGAACTGTGTGGTCAGCAAATTTTAAGAAATGCCTGTCAGTGTGTTGACTCCTACAGTCATTTGTATATAAAATAAACAATAAAGGGGACAGGACACACCCCTGTGGAGAACCTGTAGAAGTCATCTTCTTTCAGGATAAGACATTATTAACCCTAAATGACTGAGGCCTACCTATTAAAAAGTCAGTGAGCCATTTCACCATTCCAATATCAAGACTAAAAAGGGACACTAATTTACGGTATGAGTGGCTGAATTGTATTAAAAGCTGAGGAAAAATCTGTGAATAAAAGTCTAGCATGGGTTTTCTTACCCTCAAGATGCTTGTAAAGAAAGTTAAATAGAGTAGTGGTAGCATCCTCCACTCCTCTAGTTCATCAGAGATTCCTTTATTAGTCGCTCAAAACTCTTCATAACCAATGAAGTGAGAGCTATTGGTCTAAAATCATTTAGCTCTTTAGGTGATGCACTCTTGGCCACAGGTACTACAATAGACTCCTTCCACAGTAGGGGGACCTTCCCCTGAGTAAGAGATGATTTAAATATATCACTAAAAACATCACATAGTTGATCTGCACAGACTTTTAAGAATTTCCCAATAATCATATCTGGTCCTGGGCTCTTCCTGGAATTGCATTTAAGGAACACAGATCTTACACGAACATGATTCTGAGCTCCGAGGACTCTCAGGGTGGTCTGAACAACTTGGAAACAACACCATTATCCATCATGTTTATCTGTCAACAGGCTCCTTATAGCTTTGTGAATAAGGCTTTAATGTGACATGTCAGACTGATGGATTTTCAACAAGTGGGATTTGTCTTGTTAAACAAGTCATGTATTTTACAAAGAGAAAACTGCAGGGAGCTTCGAGATGTTATTTTAGTGAATGAACAGTAAAGTATTGTTCTGCTGTTTTCAGTCTGTTTCCCTTGAAACTGTCTAAAATACTGAAGTTTCCTGCCTTTAGCAGCTTTGTGTGTGTTATGACTATCTTGGGTTGTCCATGTGTAATTTTGTAGGCTAACAATAGATGTAGTTAGGACATTCATGTGGCACCTCAGGGGTCCAAGGATCTAATCTCCACAGAAAGAGATAAGCCTTTCCTATTTTTCCCCGCAGCTCCCTGCTGATTTAGTTTATCTGAAGATTCAAAACAAATGTCAAGGAGAAAATGTGGAAGTATCAAGATAAAGGAGGCCAGAGTGTATCCTGATACATCTTAATTCATTCAAATATTTGGATCCATCAGTCCGGACACTTAATCCCCTCGATATGGGTCATGAGATGCGTGCGAACAGAAAAGAGTTTAAAGGTGGGATTATCTCGGACTCTCACACCAAAAATGGATGTGAAATGAAAGGAGACCATAGTTAATTACAGTGGATTGACCTACCCTTCAGTCCAGTTTGACTTGGACAAGTATTCTGTATCTTTTCAAAACCAAACAGTTTTTATAAATATTATTATATTGTGATTCCAATTCAATTCAATTTTATTTATATACCAAGTCTTATATTACCAATCTCATGACACTTTCCATGCAGAGCAGTTCTAGGGTACAGTTCTAGACCGTACTCTTTTATCACTCTATTATTTACAGAGACCAACAATTCCACCATGAGCAAACACTTGGGAGTGACCCTTGATTCCGACCTCAACTTTGAGGCCCATATAAAAAACTTCAACATCATTTTACCATCTTAGAAATATCACCAAAGTCAGACCTTTCATCAACAAGGCTGACACTGAGAAACTAATTTATGCTTTTATTACCTCAAGCTTGATTACTGTAATGCCCTTCTGTCTGGTCTTCCTAAAAAAAAAACTACTAACACTAGGCTGCCTACAACTGATACAGAACTCTGCAGAACCAAGTACTGAGTACTTTTTAAATCGCTGAATGGCCTAGCACCGACCTATCTTTTGGACATGCTACAGAGGTATGTGCCAAGCAGGTCCCTTAGATCCTCATCTGGACTAACTAACTACAGTGGCCCTCGTCTCTGAAACAGCCTGCCTGTGGATCTGAGGGACAGCACCTCTGTAGACATTTCATTTAAAAAAGTAAGAATTATCTTTTTAGCCTGGCTTTTACTTAAGATGCCTCGCCATTCACTGCCCCCCCCAAGACACACACACACACACAAACACACAAACAGCTGACACTAATAAAAAAAATCAATGCCCAGTCATTCTTATAACGTTAGTTGGGGCTGGTCGAGGATCTGTTTCCCGTTAAGTTCACAGCTCTAGGTTGGGGATTTTTGTTCTGTGCTAGTGGCTCATTAATTCGTGACACAAAAACACTTCTTTTTGCTGAAAGGAATACTTCAGCTCACCAAAATATAAATATAGTTATTAAAACTTGCTTCACTGTGTCGTCTGTTTATAAGATAACTGCAACAAAAAGCAACATCAAGGAGTTCTTTAAAGGTCTAATGTGTAAGATTTAGATCTATTAGCAGAACGTAGCAAAAATATAATATAATATTCAGGAGTACGTTGGGAATTAGGGTGTCTGGGATCAACCTTAGAGACAGGGTGAGGTCGGACATCCAGAGAGAGCTCAGAGAAGAGCCACTGCTGAGTCACTTCAAAGGAAGCCAGCTGAGGTGGTTCAGAGATCAAAATGGCAGAAGAACCTGGGGCAAACCCAGAGCTGACTGGAGGCAATATATGGCCATTTGGCCTGGAACACCATCCCGATCCTCCAGGAGGGGTTGGAATGGTTACTGTGGAGAGGGACGTCTGGAACACCCTGCTAAAGCTGCTGCCACCACCATCCATTCATGTATAGACACCTGAAAATAATCATGTTTTTATGACCTTAAAATGAGCCCTTCATAGCTACAGAGGGACCAGAATGGTGCAGTTAGTGCTGATTGCAGCCCCTCTTCTCTTTCATTTCTAGTGTAAACACAATGATTCTTATTTTCAGGTAATTATACATGAATAGATGGTGGTATATTATGTATGTTATATTCCCTTTCTGTCACATTCTGTAAACATATCTTCATTTTCTTACAAATGTATCGATTATAACTAAATAAACCACAAACTAATTACTGACTGAATACTATTAAAATGAAAATAGGAACATCTATGATGGTTTTTAACTACTGAAGTAGTCAAGTAGTGTGTGTAGATGTGTTGTGTGTAGATATTATTGCTTTCATAGCAGCCGTAGTGGCGCTTTTGTGACTAAAGGCTAGGTGTGTTAGCTGAATGGATGCTGAATTGTTGCTCCCATATCAGCCCTTGCACAGCCTCAGATGCTCATGCAGTGCTCCAACATCATTAAATCACTTCTCAAAATATATAAAGCCTTTTATATTAATTCTATGTTTTATTGACAACATGTGTTATTGCTTTGATTATTAGTATTTATATTTATTGCTGTTTTTATTGCCATTTTTATTTCTGGACTCAGCTGATTTCATTCACCTCAGGCCTGAAATGTTTTAATCCTGGTTCAATCATGGAAAACACTTTGTAACTTTATTTTGAAAAGCAAAAAGTGTATTGTTATGTTATTATGTTATTATAGAGTTAGTGCACTTAGTGTGTCTTATTAATCTCTGTACAGTCAAATGAAACAGCAGATAAGGGCTCTGTGAGTGATCAATAGAAATCCAGTGGAGTGGGTTAGAAACCAAAAAAAAAAACAACAAAAAAAAACACCTGTCACAGCGACAGGAGGCAGAATAAAGAAAAATACTGAGACTGAGCAGTGTACAGTCAATATACGCTGTCTTTTTAGGTAGAAGCAGGAATCTCCTAATATCACGAGTCTCTCACCAGTCAGATATCTAACACAGGCTCAGTGACGCTGCCTGCTGGGTGTGTGATAAGAGGCTGAGGAATTTGAGCAAATAGCTGGAGCGACTTATTCTGTTTGGATCTGCTAGCAGACACTTCAGATAAGACTTCAAGAATATTTTTGTCTTGATTTATTCAAACGCTGCTTTCATCTGCATTCATGTCATATCTTCATTTTTTTTCTTCAAGTACAAAATGGCTGCAGCCGTGAACTGGTGACCATGGTGCGATAGAGAGGCTCTGCTGTGGGATGGAGCTGTTTATGCATGATGTTGGTGCTCTTTCTGAATGTTTACGGCATGTGTCAGATGACAACAGATAAATGCTTTAAGAAGATGTGTCTTCACATTCCATTTTTGACACATTGCTGCACACATAGCACTGTGTCCACTCGTTGGAATCTGAATCCCAAAGAGCTATTTACAATACAGAACAAATAACTTCTCTGCGATTATTTCCATCTGAGTCTCATTAGTTACACTGGAGAGATATTTTGTTGTTATTCGACTTTCTTGCATCGCAGCCTCATTCTTATTTGGATTCAGGGCGCAGCCTCTTGATTGTGTGCTAAGGTGTTTGTGTATTGGCCAGCAGTCAGAGTGTAACTTTTGCAGCTGCACCAGCATGATGCCTTTTTGTTTTGTTTTTCAAAACTTTTTAGTCCAAACAAAACAAATACAGCGTGAGTGACCTATTTTTATTCTGATGTGAAAGTTTCCAATCTTTTCTCCCTGAGGGGCGCCATGCTTTAATTTATCATCTACGCCTGATAGGAAATTCTGTGGAAACTTGCTGGAAAAGCTGGAAAACATAAATTGATAGAGAGAAAATAACAACATTTTCTACATGACCTTTTAATGAAATATGTAAGTAATAAGTTAAAAAGAAAAAGGGAAAAGTTTCTGAAGCATGCGATTTTGATGATACTATAATCAATGAGAATTCTAAAAGGATGCTGAAGAACTTATCTAGGAACTTTATCAGGTACACAACAGTTGTATCGTGTACTTGCGTTGAACCTCCTGCGCCCACAGGTGAGGTCGTGAACTAATTTCTTGTGACGCCTCCTCACTCTTCCCCAGCATGTTATCTTAGTGAGTTTCCCATCACTGAAGAGAATAAAACAATGTGATCCACAAAGATGTTCCATTGTTAGGTAGGTGAGTTTGGGGGCTGCATGTATAAGTAAATCAATGTGATTATTCTTGGATACACACAGCAGTCTACACAAGCTGTACAATCAATTCAAACATTTTGACAGAAAATATGAGACACTGTATCGATGAACTATGTGTGTCCATTGGCATCAATCAGTAAAGACTGAGTTTTGGAAATTACGGTCTTTAAGTACAATGTTGTGCAATGTTTACTGACTGATCTTGGGGCCAATATAGACAAAGGCATGGCTTGCTCTTCGTCAGCTAACGCTGTTCTCTCTGTCTCACAGCAACATGGCGTCATCTGAAATTGTTATTTTACTAAACTACTTCCAGATCTATCTTTAAGTCAACATCTCTCAGTCTAGTCTTACTTAATGGAGAATTAATAATGTGCCGCACGGATCAGTTTCAAATGTAACTTCACTGTCTTTCAAACAAAACTCATTTTCTCAAAATGAAATAAAATAATGACAGTCCTGTCATTTGTTCAGTCTTTTTTCTTATTTGTTTTTGTCACAATCCATTCCTCTGCCAGTAATTTTCCACTCTCCTCCCCTCTGCTCACTCTCCCTGCTTGCCACGCCCTTCTCATCAGCCAACTCTTGTTCACCTGTGCACTCAGGTGCTCCTCATCAGTATCTAGCCACTATTGTGCTCCTCATCAGTATCTAGCCACTATTTAAGCAACACCAGCCCAGCATTACATTGCCAGATTGTCTTTGTACCATGCAGAACTTTCCAGCACTCATCTTTGGCTTCATTTCCTGGTTCCGACCCTGCTTGTTCCTGACTCGGACTCTTCGTCTCTGCCCTGGTAAACCGGACTGCTTTCCGTCCCCCACTCCGAACCCAGCCTGTGATTTTCCTGGTGTTATTTCGTCTGCATCTGTTTGGCGTTTTGCCACTCCTACTTCGCCGTGGGAGAATTCTCATCTGCCTGGACTGTGCCTAGGACTTTTGAACTGAAGCTCGGTCTAGAGACTTTTACAGAAAGACTGTTCCTGCCTGTGCTGTGTCCTGAAGTGTAATAAAGAACACTCAGTAAGATTGTACTGCGTTTGGGTCTTACTGATCCGTGACAGTTTATATTTCACTTGAGCTTCTGTAGTGTTTCTCTTCATGTATCTCCTCATGACTTGAGCATCTCCAGGTTCTGATGGTTGTAAAGAATTAATTGAATAATCATGATTGTCATCTTTATTTGCATCTTTTTTCTATGTCAAAATCTCAGTGATCGTTGTTTCTTTCACTAACTCTGAAGGGCTTGAGGTTGAATGGTGTAACGTTTATTTTATTTTTTTCTCTCCCCTATTTTGGATTGGAATGATGCGATCGATGCAGCATATCATCTGGAAGATGGACATATTTGAGATACATGATACTGCTGTGGAGAGAACCTTATCCATTATGGGGATTACTTTGTTTGAAAAGGTTAATGGGGTTATTGTAACATGCTCATCCGGTATAACGAAAAGATAATCACGATGGGAAAAGTTCTCATTAGTCTACTTTAGACTTTCCAACGTCCCTGTGGGACTTCTGACATCTGCACCGTTGATCTCTGGATGTGGGTGGCTGACAGGGACTGCATTTTTGAAATCAGTTTTTCAGCATGTTTGACGTTTCACTATGCTCTGATGTCCTTCATGAACAAGGGCTCTCGATTGTAGTGTCTCTGATATGATCAGCCTGTTGCCCCTGAGGATGAGGCTTCCTTCTTCAAGGGCTGAAAGCTATTCTCTGACATTATGGAATGCTTTGAGAGTGGTTTGATCAGACTGATGTGAGGTCATGATACAGACCAGTTTCCTGAGTGGATGACTCTGACTAGGTTTTAAGTGGTTGTTAAGTGTGTCTGCCCTTTATTTTGTGCATGGATGGCTTTGGGTACTGCATTATCTGCACTAAAGCTCATGTGCACTTGTATGTCACCATCATCAGTGATTGTTGATGAATGAAGTCTTTGTGGGTGTCCAACAGTTCTCCGTCTTTGAGCATGTTCAAGCGTCGGTGTGTTTGGTTTCTGATGACCATTCAGCACCTTTTTTGTTCTCACAGCAGCTGGCTGATTGAAGATAATGAAACTTGCACTGTAGTTAGATATCCTGCATTGAGGTCGAGTTTTGGGGATGTGGTTGCACCATTGAGGTCATGGACTGTCTAGCCAAACACACCTGTTCACCTGTGCTCAGGTGACGTCTACATTATAGAGTTACACCCCCTGACATCGTCATAATCATTTTAGCAATATCACGTCAACATGATAAACAGTATTTCATTATGATCAGCATAATTTGATATGTAGGCGGCAGCATAATAAGTTACTCACATGAATATGATATAGTATAGGTAAAACACAAATCAGCGTAATGGCTTCAACACAATCTTTAAATGCAAGGTAGCAGTACAGCTGCTGACAAACCTACGTACACCCCTTATGTCTTACTGGAAACAGTACACCCCCCAGTTTTCCTAGTTACAAGCACATAACTTCTGCATGTCACCACCCCAAGATGAACGTCCGCCTTTTATCGTTACCACCCAGTTTTAATAATGAAAACTGGGAGAGTGTCCTCAGTCTGGAAGAAAAGCATTTAAAGACTGGCTGTAAGTCTATCATTCACCAAGTTGCCAGAAACACAACATCAAACGAGTAATTATGTTGCTCTATATCTGCTAGATATGTAAACAGGCAACTGTCTGACGTCACTATATCAAGTCAAAAGTTGTTTACACTCCCCAGGTTTAAAGAATACGTCTTCCAGTTTTTAACTGCATGAGTACTGGTCATAAAATGGCTATATACATATATAACTTGGAACCTGGGAGCTATGCTTATACAGTAAGATACTGTATGACTTGTTAAGGTTACATTCTTTACGTGACGATAGAAAAACATGGCAAGCAGCATGAAGTAAAATCTCAAATCCTTTAATCATTCTCTTTTTTTTTATCAGTGAGTCTTTGACAACAAGGAGGCCACTGTTCCTCTGCTCGGCCTGAGGCTAAATCAGCTCTTCAATCTGAGGTGGTAAAAAGAAGCTGTTGAGATCATGCACAAAGTGCACCGGTGTGTACGAAGGCATGTCGATCTATGAAGAGCAGAAGATGAACAAGATTGAAAAGACAGGGCTAAAGTTACAGTCAAGTCATCTGTTAAGACCACACACACTCATCCTAACTTAATTCATAGCAGACATGTCCTTTTCTGTGGATCAGGAATTTTTCCAACACAACTTTTGCTAACATAATATGGCATTTGTTATCTGAGGGAGACATTATATGTTTTAACCATAGTGTAGTGTATGAGGCATGAGGACCTGTAAGATAAGTGCAGGTGAAATCAGAGAGCTTATTTGTCCAGCAACTCGAGACACGCAACAATTTGCAGACTTAAACAATTACTGAATTTTCTTTGTTTGTGTTTACAGGGATGGCAGAAATTCAAAGTAATTGGATCAGAGTTAGCTAACAGCTCATTTGCATGTGTTGTCCCTGGGCAGGTAGATAAATACAACCACAACACAATAGACACTCCACATAAAACAGAACAATGCAAAAAAGCCATCAATAAATCAGTGTGATTAAACATGAGCTGATAACCTCTGTGCAGTGTGAGGCAAAGCTTCCTGAGTCTCTAATGTGTGTGGAAGTTTCCACTTCTTCCGTACTTTAACTGGGAAAACAGACTGAGCCATGGACCGCAGAATGCATCTGAGCAAGGGGAGGGGCATTATTTTTAAGTCACGTGGAGGGGGTGGGGGGACATATGCACTGAAACAGAAAATATTACTGATGTATTAAATAACGTTGCGGAGCACTTTTTTTTATTCTGACACCACACAGTCACATGCTACAGTACACGCATGATGAAGACACACATGCTTGCTCAGATGAACCCCTCTGATCCCACTCTAACATTCACACACAACAGGCCAAGCCTATGTACACAGAAACGCACAGATGAAACTATAGCAAACAAAAGTACATCCAGTCCAGTCCACACCCACAACCAAAATTCAACAGCCTTGAATCTAAATCAACATCATAGTTATCACACATTATCTTCACAAGTCAGCACTCATATCAGACTAATGTGCAGAGTCGCACACACACACACACACACACACACACACACACACACAGCCAACAACAAAACAAGCGCAGCTGCACAGCTAAATGAAAAGTAAGCAACACAACAGTCCTACGCCTACTGCAGCCATACCACAGAAAATGACATGTAGGTTATGTAAAAGAAACTCACGTTAGTGGTCCTTGAAATTACCAAAGACCAGTCTGCGTCACTCATTTTGCTGGATGAATTCCTTTGCAACAGCAGTCATGTCCACTTGTGCCAGAACATCCCGGTGTATGTGGCTGCACATCAGGTCATTAAGCCTTCTCTGTCATAGGTATGTTTTGAGAGTGTTGAGAAATATCTTTCAGCTGATGCTGGGATCGTGAAAAACAGTCTCAACAGCTTGTGAACTTCTGACTGTAGTTCTATGGCCACAGGGACAGCATTCATTGCTTCACTTATAAGCCTTACTGATGTTTTTTCAGACTTGGTTTGAATCCCTGATGTCCTTATAGTGTCTGGTAACATGCTCAACTGTGCACGCAGAATGTCGAAGTCAAAATCCTCTGCATATAAGGACGTTACAGAAGACGGTAACATCACCTGTTTGCCAGAGGCCACTGCAACAAGCAGCTTTCCCATGTCCATCGATGTCACTGTGATCAAAACGACGACTCACTTCATTATTCAGTAAGTCCAACACCTCAAAGTATTGTTTTCTGTAATACTCTGATGGGCTCTCAAATACGTGCTCAGTATCCCCGCCCCAAGCTGTTTAGGGAGCCTGCGTTGCCTGGGCAACTGTGGGCTTTCTGTCAAAGCTTTTGGAGGCTTCAATCACTGACTTGAAGAAGCTATCAAATGCTTCATCTGACCTCTGTCGCGACTGCATCTTGTGCATCTTGTAGCATTGTTTCAGTGGCTTGTAATGTCTTGGACAGCTGTTCGGTTGGATAGAAAACCAGATAAGCGAAGCACAGACCAAAATAGGTGCTGAACTTTTTTAGGCATGGCCAAAATGCCTTCAGCTTTCCGACCACATTCATCATGGGAATTTTCTGAAAACTCTTCCATCATAGTGGCGAGCACAGAGTAGTTGTCAATAGCTGACCTTAAAGCGCCAGTTCTCACTGTCCACCGTGTTAGACAAAGGGTTCGCAGGTTTTGTGTGTCAGGTTTCATTTTGTTTTTTAGTGACTGAAATGCATGGTTTCGTTTGGGGGATTGCTTAATCAGGTGTGTCACATCATGCACAATATCCAATGCATCTCGAATCACTTCATTTTTCCCAGCATCTTGGAGGCATAAGTTTAAGCAGTGTGCCAAACAATGCACAAATATAGCTGCAGGATTGTGCACTTTAAAACTTGCAGCAACTCCCTTCAAGTGACCTCAGTGCCCTCTGCACAACTCAGGCAATATATTGCACCGTCTCAAAATGTCATTTAGCACAGTGAAAATTGTGTGTGCATCTGTTTTTGGCAAATCAAAAAGACCCAGAAAATCTTCACGCACTGTGTATGTGTCATCAACCCAGCGAAGTACAGTGACAAGCTGTTCTATGTTAGCAATGTCTCTGGTTTTATCCACGAGTATCGCATAGTATCCATCCCAAATAGGTGACAAAACCTTTCGTAAAACATCAAGTGAAATCAGGTGGATCATCCCATTAAAAATGTCATGACACATGTAATTCTTCAGTCCCCAGATCTCAGCTGCATCAGCTTGTACAGGTTACTGCACTGTGGGTTGTTACTGTCTATGGCTAAACTTCAGCCGGCCCAAAAACTCAGAAGTTAGTTGTTTTATTAACATCTCTCTGTTGATCCTCTGGTTCACTTGTAACTGGGTGTTTGCTGCTGGTATTTCTTGAACCACTGATATTGAACTGATCTTGCTCGTTGTGAAGACCCAGCCCCCTGTACCTTTTTGGTATTCATCAGCACAGCAGGGTCGTGAGGTTGATTAGGCTTTGTGAGATCCCCTGCAGCACTCACTTGTACAGCTTGGCTTGAAGCCGGAGGAGAGCAGCTGGCCACGGCTTGGCAGGTCGTCAGAGTCCATGGTGGAGATGGAAGCTCTGGGTCTGTTGTTGAGGACACGGTGGAAGCTGGAGTAGTTTGCTCATTTTGTTTTGCCTGTTTATTTGTAAAAAAAAAAGCAAATATTGACTTCTGTCTCTTTATTTTCGCAGGTAATGCAGCCAGCAGTTTGGCAGGTGTTGGCAGGCAGCCATTAGCTCACGACAATGCTCACACGACGCAGTTGATAAGCAATGCACACTCATTTCAAATCAAAATGCAGCAGTCAGTGGGAGTATTTTATCGGCAGCAGTTGGTGAGAGTGAGTGAAGGTGTGTGATGACTAGTATTGTTTGGCTCTTAAAAACACAGATACAACTTAGGCTCTTATTCATATAAAATAGTTTGTCAGAGTACAAAAGTTACCTGGGCCGTGGCCCCCCCCGGTTCTGCGGTCTTTGGACTGAGCAAAGGTCGTCTTCCAGTCACCTCGAGTAGAACTACTGACAGTCAGGGCGGTGTTTAGTTCAGCTGGTAGAGCAGCCGCCCCACATACAAAGGCTCAGTCCTTGCTACGGAAGCCCAGGGTTCGAATTCGACCTGTGGCTTTGTCATTCCCCATCTCTCTCTCCCCACATTCCTGTCATTCTTCAAGCTGTCTCTGTCAAATAAAGCTTGAAAAGGCCAAAAAAGGAATCTTTTAAAAAAAATAAAAGAACTACTGACAGCCGCTGCCAGAATTGGCCAGGCATCCTTTAAGAGGAGAGAGTGCAAATTAGGCAAGGCAAGGCAAGTTTATTTGTATAGCACAATTCGTACACAAGGCAATTCATAGTGCTTTACAGAGGCAAGGAAAAACATTGGACATTAAGATAAGCAATATAAATAAAAATAAAAAATAAAAAAAGAGAAGAAAATTTAATTAAAAACATCAGAATGTCATTTAAAATCATTAAAATAGCAAATTTCAAAACAATTTAAAACAATAAACGAATCACTGGATTATGATTAAAAATTCTTTAAAAGTTCTTTAAAAGAGCTCAGCCATAAGCACGTGAAAAGAGAAAAGTTTTTAACCTGGATTTAAAAGTGCTAAGGGTTGGGGCTGATTTCAGTCCTGCTGGTAGTTTGTTCCAGTTGTGAGCAGCATAACTGCTAAATGCTGCTTTACCGTGTCTGGTTTGAACTCTGTGCTCCACTATCTGACCTGAGTCAGTAGATCTCAGAGCCCTACTGGGTCTATATTCTACTAACATTTCGTTTATGTATTGTGGGCCTAAACCATTCAGTGATTTGTAAACTAGTAGCAGAACTTTAAAATCTATTCTGTGGCTAACTGGGAGCCAGTGTAAAGACTTAAGAACTGGGGTGATGTGTTCTGATCTCTTTGTTCTGGTCAAAACTCGAGCTGCTGCGTTCTGAATGAGCTGCAGCTGTTTGATACTTTTTTGGGGGAGTCCAGTCAAAAGACCATTACAGTAGTCAAGTCTACTGGAGATGAAAGCATGGATCAGCTTCTCCTGATCTGTTTGGGACATAAAGCCCTTAACTCTGGATATGTTCTTAAGTTGGTAGAAGGCTGTTTTGGTGACTGATTTTATGTGACTGTTGAAGGTCAGATCTGAGTCTATCAACACGCCAAGGTTTCGGACTTGGTCTTTAGTTTTTAGAGACAGTAACTCAAGGTGTTTACTGACAGCAACCCTCTTCTCTTTATTGCCAAAAACAATGACCTCAGTTTTTTCTTGATTTAACTGAAGAAAATTTTGGTTCATCCAATTTTTGACTTGCTCTAGACAGTTACACAATGACTCTATAGGACTGCAGTCATCTGGGGACAGCGCAAGATATATCTGTGTGTCATCTGCATAACTATGATAGTTGACATTAGAATTCTGCAGAATTTGACCCAAAGGCAGCATATATAGGCTGAACAAAAGGGGTCCAAGAACTGACCCCTGAGGAACCCCACATGTCATAGCCACTCGATCTGATTGATTACTTCCAATGGTCACAAAATAACTCCGTTCCTCCAAGTAGGACCTGAACCATTCTAGGACTGTTCCACGGAGTCCTGCCCATGTTTCCAATCTGTTCAGCAGTATGCTGTGATCCACAGTGTCAAACGCAGCACTGAGATCCAGCAGGACCAGAACTGATACTTTGCCTGAGTCAGTGTTCAACCTTATGTCATTTAACACTCTAATAAGAGCTGTTTCTGTACTGTGGTGAGCTCGAAAACCTGATTGAAATTTGTCAAAAAGTCCACTGGAGTTCAAGTAATTACTGAGTTGATTAAAAACCACTTTCTCAACAATCTTGGCTATAAAAGGAAGATTTGAGACAGGTCTGTAGTTGGTTAACTTGAAAGTATCCAGCGTTCGCTTTTTTAAGAGTGGCTTGATGGCAGCTACTTTTAGGGGTTTAGGAAACGTGCCTGATTGAAGTGAGCAATTTATTATTTGCTGCAGATCTGTTTGGACAGATTTTACAATAGCTTTAAAAAAGTCAGATGGCATTGTGTCAAGACAGCATGTCGATGATTTAAGATGCTGAACTGTTTCTTCTATGTTTTTTTGATCAACTGTATTAAATTCTGACATCACAGTTGATTCATTCCTAGGCGGTTTTAGGGATTGCGTCACTTTATCATTTTGTAGATTTGTGTTGATATTTAACCTTAAAGATTTGATTTTTTCATCGAAAAAGTGAGCAAATTCATTGCATTTTTCTTTTGAAGAGAGTTCTGAAACTATCTCTTTTGGGGGGTTTGTAAGCTTATCAACTATAGCAAACAGAGTGCGAGTGTTGTTGATGTTCTTATTAATAATTTTAGAGAAGTGTTGCTGTCTAGCCTTGATTAACTCATGGTTGAAATTACAGAGACTTTGTTTGTAGAGGTCGTGGTGAATTTGGAGTTTAGTTTTTCTCCATTTACACTCTGCTTTCCTGCATTCTGTTTTCAATGCCTTTACCGTCATAGTGTTCCTCCATGGTGATCTCTGTCTACTCAAGGTCATCTTAGTTTTAATAGGTGCAACAGCATCCATGACATTTGAGATTTTCCAGTTGAAATTATCCAGGAGTTCATCAACTGTCTCTGCGCTCACAGTTGCTATAGCATTGCTATAGCCTCCATAAACTTAGCACTAGTATTCTCATTTATGTACCTTTTCCTAACAGACACAGAGGTTATCTGAATGTTTGGAATTATCTGTAAGTCAAAGAACACACAGAAATGGTCAGAATATTATAGTGATGATAATCCCTTGGTATATTATATGCTACTTTTAGGATTTGCTCATAGAGCGAGTACACTGGATTAAAGGAAGTCACACCTGCATGTGACCAGGTTGTTATGCAATAAGACAGATAGGAAAAATCAGAGTAAATACAGAAATCATAGCAGCTAAAAAAAGAACTGGAGCCTGGTGTTCTTCAGATTCAAATTAAATTCAATATTGCTGATGACCCTACTAATGTTTTTTTTAAAAGAAAAACAAATGTGATGACTTAAGCATTAATTAAAATGTCAGGATTAATTGAATGATCTATCCTTGCAGTGAAATACATGCAAGCTGTTTTGTTTATGTGAAATCAGGTCAAGCATGAGTTACTGAGCCAATCAGACATCTCACTCATTGCAGCTGTCAGTTTGTATCTCACATACGTAAAGATTACAGTATCAGTGTACATTTAGAGGCTAACATCTGGACATACTTGAGGAAGATCATTAATGTATATAAGAACACACTTACTTCCTCTTGCATCCAGGTCCTTCTGAAAATCTAAAACACAGCTTGTGACTGATGGCTATCTGATGCTCAAGGAATTATTTTTAGATTTTTCAGAAAGCCACGCAGAAAAGCACCATAGACAACCTTAACTAATGCAGGTGTCTGTGTCTGTAGACATGGAGGAATAATAGCGTTCATTTAGAGTTGTGTTATGAGCCTTTGGTAAATCCAATATTCACTCTCTTGATTTGATCTCCACCAACTCCTGAAAAAATATGTCCTTTAATATTATATATATATGAATGCTCCACTGTGTAGTGACTAGCTTTATCTGTATGCATTTCAAGCTTTTTGCTGAAAAGTGTGAACCAAAACACTGAAGATGTAGGTCACAAAACCAAAACAATAAGCTAAAAGATGCTAAAAAGGCTCTTTAGAGCTAAGGGGAACAGCAGAGTTGGGTGATAATATTGATAATACTCACTGTGAGTGACCCACTTCACATTACACATAGTCAATTGATATATTCCTAAAAAAAAATATATATATATATTGATTGTTGCAGCTTTGAACAGTTCTGGAGTTAATAAGCATACTATGATAATGGTACATAAGAATATGCTGTAGAAACCTGAAGGTTCAGAACAAAGAAAAACTGAAGAATGATTCGTAAATACCACTACTCACAAAAAGTTTGGGTTAGAGTGCATTTTTACAGATGAACTTCATTTGACCTTCTCTAAACGTTTGAATGTCCAACTGTTCAATGTTTCACTACTTGTTGCATAACATGCTGTTCTCTAACAAGTGTGTGATCCATGAATGGACCACTAAATGCTCTGCCTCAATGACAGTTTGTATTTAAACAGTCCTCTTCATCATGCTAACACCCAACAATCCATCAACAGTACCTGGTCAGTATGAGGCTTCAAACAGGAAGTACTCAAGGGAAGTTACCACTGAGCGCTGAGTGTCACAGAGTGTCATCAGCACTGAGACATTAACATTTTTTGTTGTGGTATATCCTGTTGTAATTTTTTGTCTCAATACATTGTTTGAAATGAAATTACCATTGCATGGTTCTACCTAAAAGCCCTACTTACATTTTCCATAAATTTCACCTGAAAGTCAAATATCACTAACTTCTTGTGAGTAGTGTATATCCGGTCAAAATAATGGAAGGCCATAGTGAGAGCTTGTCACATTATAATTCAGTCGTTCACTAACTTTGTACTCAATTTGTACATTTTATAGTTGGAATAGATTGCAGGTTTTTTTTCAGAGCAATTTTCATCCATGCTGGCTCAAAATGAACAAAGCCTCTAAACAAATCAAGTGCAACAGTAAGTTTGAAACTCCAACCACGTCTTAAATTCATGTTGTGTTGTTCTAGACGACTGCCATCAACTAACTCGGTTTTGTTTTTCACAATTTCCACATTGTGGTAAGTTAAGCTCCGTCATCTAATGTTGTATTCAAGTCAGATGTGCTTAAGATTAACGGTGTAACAAAAATAAAGCTAATGTTGGAACTCCCCCTAGTGTTCACAGAGCATTACAACTAAAGAGGTGGCACAAGACAACTGTTGACAGAGCGGCGCAGAGTGTAGATGGATGTGCTGTAACATCACAATAAACAAACATTCAGTGTGTGAAATTGAAATCACATTTATTGTTTGTTTTGGAGTTGATTCACTTAAAACTTAACCCTTTGTGTACAGTACAGTTCGTTCCTCAACTGCATCTTTTTCTTCTTAATCGTCATTGTCATCTCACTGTCTTTTTACACTCATTTACACACATACACACATATGTACGTATGTACATACATACATACATACATACATACATACATACATACATACATACACACACACACACACACACACACGCTCACACACACACAAAGACAGCCAGTTACACCAGCTGAGGCTTAGGTAATCTTTAAAAGGGGACTCTAATGCACCGGCCTCTGAGTCACGTCTTACACAGTAATGCAGCCGCAGACCTGCAACAGGCTTACAGCATCTATTACCCTGTGAATGCAGAGAGAGGATCACATCTCACCGTGCAAAGTGGTCCCCTTTAAGGCCTGCTTATTAGAGTCCTCTGATACCAGGACGTGACAATCACACTAAAATGGTTTTCCTCGCGTTCAGTCACTCGCCAGCTCTCGACCTGCGACATTCTCACCAGCACCAAAGTTTCAGCTTGGAGAGACTAACAGATACAAATAAAAAATACTCTAAGATTCACCTTGCAGGACTGCAAATACAGAAATGCACAGAGCAATAAAAAATACATAGCATCAAAGGTTTAAATCAAATCACGATAGAGGAATTAAGATCACTTATTTTTTTTTAACTACCTTGCTAATAGAACTGCTGAAAGCTCTACTAGCATCAACAGTTTCTTAAGTACATGTAGTTATATAGTATGTATCTATACTCCATAAAAGGGTTTGGGTATTGTTTGGATTGAACAGTCATCTTTCAAACATGGGCAACACCGGAACAAACTTTTAAAAGGTCGTCAGCCTATGCGGACCCTTTAGTTATTGCTTCAGTCGTGGGTTGGTGTGAACGCACTCTGAAGCGGTGTAGAAAGAAACAGACTTCAGGAGCCTCAGGAGCCCGAGGTCAGACGTGTTTCTGTGTTCAGACAGTTCTGAAGCTGCAGTTTGGTTTGTGTTCATGTTTAATTGGGAAAATCTAACCCTACAGTAACAACATGAAGCCGCTCCAGGAGCCCGAGTCGGGGGGGGGGGGGGGGGGACTCAGCGGTGTGTGTGTGTGTGTAGTGGATGCAGATCACCGCTGGTTCAGTCCATTGTTCAGTGTGGAGCCTTGTGGAACTCGATAGCTGTGCAGAGTTTCCTCCACCATCAGGTCCAATGTAAACAGCTTTTACAGAGGCAAGACAAGGAAGTAAACAGACTCTTTGGCACATCCTAACGCGAAGATGGATGCATGAAAGTCCTGATCAGACTACGTACAGACAGGATCCCCTCTGAGCGGGTGAGTGGGTGTCTTCCTATCAAGCAGTTTGACTTCTGTCTGTCTCTTTAAAATGGGAAACAAATGCACATTTGCTATGTATGTACATGAACATACAAACTACCACTCACACACAAACACACACACACATTGTGCACCAGTGTAAAAGTGCATCGCTGACCTATTTGCAAACATTCCAAAGTTCTACTTTAGCTTTAAAATGACCTAGCTTACCACATTCAGATGCATAATAATAAATAAATAAGAAAAGGCAGGAAGAGAAATGGCAACACTGTGAATGGAACAAGTTGAAATGTGTAACCTTGAAGGTTTTCTATGGCCCCGCTTCTCCAAGCCAGAGAGGGAGATTCAAGAGACTGCCTTCGACAGAGCGGCAGCCCTGTCAGACCGTGGGGTCGGAACATTAACGTTATAGAAACATAGGGCACATGTTTGATTGTGTATGAATGTGTGCATATATTATATTAATAAGTGCTTTAAGCTACATTCAAACAAAATGTATATTTGGGGGTCAGTATTTGATTAGAAAGTTAACTTCAGGGGATCTTCCCTTTTTGGGTGTGCTTCCACTTCTTGCTCCTTTAACCAATCGGAATTAGTCTCTGTCAAATCTCTGCCCAATCAGAAAGGTGTTTCGTTAAGTGCTCAGTGACTATGTCAACATTAAAAGTGCCTCTTTTAACACTAAGTGTTACCACATGTTTGAAGTCTCGAACGCGAGACTAGCAGGATTAGGATTAGTCGTTTAATCTCAGCCAGGACCTTCAGGTGAGGCCAGTGCTACCAGCGTGCTGATAGAAATGGTCACAGGTCGAAGTAACGTGCTGTTCAGAAGGTGATGGGGCAAAACTGGACTAGACACGAGGGTAGTGAAGTTTTCTAAAGGGCTACATTAACCCCTAAATCACCCAGTGAAGGGGAGAGGTACAGCAACTGTCCACGTCATCACATGGACGTTCAGTATGAACAAGGCAAAACACAAAACATCGCTTCATCTCTCCTCATAACCTTGGACGCTTCCCACAACCATCCATCCCCGGTGCACAGAAGAGCCAGGGGAGCTTCGTTCCCATGGTAACAGGACTTAGTAACAGTCTCAAAAGCTGCTTCAAAAAGGTGCTCAGAGGGCTCTTTGGAGGGGGAACACTCCTCCTCAACAACACTTTGTGAAGGCCGAAGGAAACAAACAGATGGACTAAAGAAATCAGAAAGGCAGGAGACAAAAGGGTCACATGACAGTAATGGATGTGACCTTACGCTGTCTGGGTGGGGAGGGCAACAGAAGTGGGGGATGGGGCAGGCTGCTCCTCTGAGACCTTTACTATCTCTGTGGCAGTGACAGGTGGAGCACACTCGGCCGGAGGCGTAGGGGAGCGGCTGCTGGGAGCTGTGGTGCGGGTCAGGGTGGAGGCGGGGGCGGGTGTGGTGGAGGTGGTGCTAGAGGTAGAGGTGGAGGCTGGGGCAGAGGCCTGGACCAGGGCTGGTTCATCAGCTGGGGTGAGGGGTTCGGCAGAGACTGCTTTGGAAGCGGCAGGCTTGTTGTAGTTCATCTTGAGGATGTGCTGCTGGAGGTGTCTGATCCAGTCCTCCTGCACCGACAGCGGACCGTGAAACTCCACCTCGCAGAACCTGACGTAGACAGAGGGCACATTAAAAGTGGGAGATATGCAGAATAACACCAGCAGCAGTCTACATCTGCTGTGGATCCAGCTAAGCTTTCACACAAAGCAATAAAATACAAAGCAATGGTGTTACATTCAGGGCCTTCCTCTGGGAGCGGCCGATTCTCTTCAAACTTTTCTCCTGCAGTTATATCGGAACTTAAGCACTCATTCATGCTACCTGAAAATCCCAGGTGATTCACTACTCTCAATATAGCGCATTAGCAGCTAAAAGTGGAGTACTGCTCGGCAGGGGATGGGGGTGGGGGTGGGGGATCACTGCTTGGGGATTATGAGACTATTTCAAATTTTGCCAGACGCTTCTATTAATGCTGCCATCTGAAAATATCTAATGTTAAGGGCTCGGGACATTTTCACTCAGGTGCTGGGAAGCCTCTAAAACACACATGCAGATTTTACTCACCGGCACTTCAGGGTGTAGAACTTGCCCACCAGTTTGACCAGTGGGTAGGAGGGTGGTTTGGGCACCAGGGCGGGGACGGTGCCTGTGCGGGGGGGCTTAGGAGGGCCGCTGTCCCTCTCTGCTCCATCTGGGCAAGACGGGTGCTTCAAGGGTCTACGCTCGAAACCTTAACACAACAGGAGGAGGAGGAGGAGGAGGAGGAGGAGGAGGAGGCAAACAGGGTTGGTGCAAATTGGAGCTGCACCAAAATACTTGTGTGCATGTGAGTGCATCAGTCCAGCTTACATTATTAGTTCTTGCTGAAAGCCAATGAGGTGGAGTTTTTTTTTCCAGCAGATGTTTGGACTGCTACTCATTTTATTGTGTACTCGCTGGCTTCATTTTGTATTATGCACATTCTTCAGTAGGTAGGTTTCTGATGTGAAAATGTGGCTCTTTCATAGTAATAATGTGAACCAATTCAATGTCACAAAATAAAGGATAAAAGGCGGCTCACTGTCACTGAAGACAAAGGCTGGCTCTCCTAACATCTCATTTATTTCCCCTGATGAAACCTCTCGCCCTCAGTGCTTTTGTTTTTCTCTTAGTATCACACAGTCTTCATTTGTCCCACAGTTAACCCTGCCACTGTGTCGCTGTGCTCACTCACCTGTTTTTAAAGTCTACAGTCGTGATGCGGTAACAGCTCTGTGAGGCTGCTAAATGCTAATGTTTAACTGATATGTTTATCACAATTTTAGTTTAGCATATTAGCATGCTAACATTTGCTAATTAGCTTTTAATATGGCTGAGGCTGATTGGGATGTTTTGCAGGTAGTGAACTGACAGAAACGTATCCAACAGATAATAAAAGCCAATCAAGCAGCAAGCTCTGTGGTTGGGAAATGAAGCCAACAAAGGAAGTGCTAAAGACTGCAGTTCCTCTTGTCGTCCACTCGAGGCTGGCTCCAGAAGTGAGTCAGTCTCCATAAGTCCCCATGTTCAAATGTCCAACTTCACAGCAGAAATAAACATGTTTACAGACTGTACAAAAAACAGTTTTGGTCTCTGTAGCTAATTTCCCTGTTCATGACAACTGTACTGAGGGTGAATTTATATACAACTCACCTGTTCACATTATATTAAGGCTTAAAGTTATGCAGAATTAACAGTGTGGACGCTTTGATTGACAGGTGGATGTCATTACAGTTGGCTTGTTTGAGCAATTGCCAATGATCCACTTTGCTGATATTTAGTTTAGTCAACATGGTGGCAGCCAGTCCCACAAACAGCACTTCAGAAACCTACGGGTGACGTCACGCATGCTCTGTCCATTCTTTTTACTGTCATTTGTTAATACATTTCACTGAAAAGCACGAATGTCTGGTTGTGCTAATAAGAAATGCCAAAAGGAATTAATCTTCTGGAACATTAATGTCTGTTCAAAATTTCAAAATATAATCTGTATCTCAACATAGATTTGTTCAGGTACTATTTTATTTTGAACCAAAGTGGTGGACCAACCAAGAAAAAAAAAAGTTAAAGTGTGGTTAAAAACAGCCTCAGAGAATTTTAGAGATTTTTAGAAATGGTTGCCTTGTTGTTCTCCCTCAAGAATAAATTTAACTGTACAAACGTACAGGAGTGGGTGTATAATACATGCAGGCATATGTGCCTAACTGAGTGCATGAAAGCAGGAGCATATGTTGTATCCTCACGTACCTCTGGGCAGGCGGACGTTGAGCTCGCTGCGTGCCACCTGTGCTTGAAGTGGGAGGTCGCCAGCGAGCCGTGAGAGGCTGGGACTGCCGCGCCCGGGCCTGATAGGAGTGGTGAGTAGATTGGAACCGCTTTCACCATCGGCGGTCTTGGAA
The DNA here is from genome assembly GCF_000972845.2 of Larimichthys crocea. Lineage (NCBI taxonomy): Eukaryota > Metazoa > Chordata > Actinopteri > Sciaenidae > Larimichthys > Larimichthys crocea. The sequence goes on from NC_040022.1 coordinate 13,119,809, forward strand.
GAGCCCTGGCTGACCTCGCGGCTCAGTGGTCGCACCAGGCTTACAGCCAAAGACGAAGACCACTGGGAGGAGGAGGAGGAGGAGGAGGAGGAAGAGGAGGCCTTCTGCGATGAGATGGGGAGGATATGATCAGAATCCGCTGACGTAGAGAGAGGTAAGCTGCTCTTCTGGAAGACGGAAAGAGATGAGTTTCCTAATCAGAGTTATACCAACGAGAGCTGCCATGTGCCCGTCACACTACATTAAAGATAACTTATTGTACTATCATCATTATAAGGCCAAATAAATATTTTAAAAATAAAATATTTCTCTCAACATACTTTGCTTCAAATATGTCAAACGTTGAAATTTGCAGAGAGTTTAGATGGGAAGATTAATACCTCTCTCGTGTCTTGAAGGTAAAATATAAAGGACCTGTCAGCAGCTGGTTAGCTGGAAACAGCTAGCCTGGCTCTCTCCACAGGTCACAAAATCTGCCTTACCAGCACGTTTAAGCTCACTAATTAACACAGTACTTTTACCAAAGTGAACAAATCACACACATTGTGGTTTTACAATGGGTTATGTGCCGATGCTAAGCTAAGCTAAGCATCTACAGCTTCATATTCATCACATGAAGAGGTGATGAGGGGTCATCTAACTGTCATCAAGAAGGCAAATTAAAAATATAAATTTTTATATTACCAAGTAATGTTTAAATTTATTATCTAAATTTGCATATACATTATGATGGTTATTAGTTGCTGCTGTTTTTTGATTGCCCCATTTCAATCAAAACAGTAATTGTTGAACTATTCCTTTAAAGCAGGTGCCTCAGTATTTTAAAATTTATGTCGTTAGTCGAAAGTAAGTTGATATGCATGGAAGTTGTCTGGGACAACATCTACATCGAATAATTCATCTACATCTAATTAGAAATGCCCAGACCCTGATAAACAATTAGGCAGCTGGGGCTATCTGTATATTTGTTTTACAATTTAAAAGCACAGTAGCACAGTCTGTGTTTTTGTAAACGTACATTTACATTTAGAACTGGTAACCTGTCATTATTAAAACACTAATTAGGAGCCTAATTAGGATCTGACAGTTTGGCAATTAAGAGATTATTATGTGCTGTGCTCTAAAGGGCCAGTGTGTAGGATTTAGTGGCATCTAGTGGTGTAGTTGCTGATTGCAACCCCATCGCCTCACCCTCTCCTTCCGAGCATGAGGGAGAAACTACGGCTGCAGATGTGGTGGACGACCTGACACATCTATAGATATAAATTCTAATGTAACAAAAACATAAATGTTTTTATTTTCAGGTGACTGTACACGAATGAAAACAGTTATGAATATTACATTACATTTCTGCCAAAGTTTTTGATCTGGCACACTGGACCTTTAAGTCATCTGTATCAATGAGCTTTAGACAGTAAATGAAGGTTTAAAGGACAATAAAGACTTCAACCACAACTCACAGTCATCAAGTGTAATCTTTGATAATAATTATCACATAATGATAGTTATGTGTAAAGTATCTTTCATCTGCTAATGAAGGCCAAAGTTCCACAGAGAAGCCTTGAGTCAAGATTATTTTAGTCCAAGAAAAAAGCTCACGTACACGCACTTTTCACTTCTGATCAGAGCTCGTCTCAGGACGTCTCTCACGCTACATTAATGGCGTTATTCTTATCAGTAGTTAACAGTTTGGTGACACCACGCAATTCCCAGCATACAGCAGCAACACCTGACTTCACCCAGACAGAGGTCTGAACCGCCGGGATAAAAAAAGATTTTAATAACTTTAATCCTTTAAGTTATTTGTTGTGTTTTAGATCATTGCAAGCTGAATGTGTCTGAATTTTGGACTGTTGATCGGTAAAAACAGGTACTACCGTATTTTCCGGACTATAAAGTGCACCTGAATATAAGCCGCACCCACTACGTTTAAAAAAAAAAGAATTATATATATATATATATATATATATAAGCCGCACCGGACTATAAGCTAAAACCGATATCCAGGTTGAGAAATGAGATATTTACCGGATACACAGAAAGATTTTGTACCGTAAATGTTTATTAATATACCTGAACTGTTTCCGAACAGTGCCTGTAACACGGCAGTAAAAGTGTTCACCATGGATTCATTAACGCCAAGCTTATGTGCAGCGGCTCTATTTCCTTCCTGGAAAGCCAGATCGACGGCCTTTAACTTAAAAGCTGCATCATACAAATTTCTTTGTGTGCTTTCCATGATGAGAGGGTGGTGAGAGTGTGAAAATAATTTGCTGTTATAATTCGTCGTGTGTTTTGTGTTGCATTTGCTAAATAAAAACTAGCGTGCTCTTCTTTGCATTGACTTCCCCTGTCTGTCTCGTTTTTGCACTTCCTGTTAGAGCGCCCCCTGGCGGCTGAAGAAAAATCAATAGAAACGCCGCATGATTCAAAGCAAAAAACAGTATTCATTTATATCATTATTGGTGGTTATCGAGGTTACAATCACATTGGACAAAGAAGGGCAGCACATCACTGACTTGACTATTGAAAATTAAAAATTTGATGATTTCTCAATTATCAAAAGTGGTTTCTAATTAATTTTCTGTTAATTGACGGATCAATTATTGGTCTGTATGGTTAGGTCTATGCAATCAGTAACCAGTTGGTTCTTAGTTAAGAGCCTGACTGTAAAATAGAGTTGGGTTCATTTCTCTAGTATGAAACAATACAATTACAAGGACATTTAAAAAAAAAAAAAAAAAGGTGATCTGTTCTGTATGTGTGTCACATCACAGCTCGGGGAAAAGGTGTGACAGTGACGCAAATGCACCAGAAACTAATTCAGGAGGAAGAAAGGGAAAAGGGAAAAAAAGCGTACGTTTTTCTTCTATCAACAGCATGCCATAATTTATCTGAGGATGAAACATAAGCTGCCAGGCACCCTGGTTACTATGGCAACTATCAAGTCAATAGCTGAGTTGTTCTGGCATCTGTCCTCACAGTGATTTTTGCTGGGTGTAAAGACACAGGATCTACAGTAAGGCTCAAAGCTGTTAGACAACACGTCTGAAGCTTTCCAAGACACAAAATGTCTGTCGAGCCACCAGCCGAGGCATGTTAGATCTGTGAGCATGACGCCTATTCAAAGACACCGCGAGGAAAGGGAGTGTGTCAGAGAAGTAGCACAGTGGGTTATGATCTTATATTGTAGAGTTTCTTAGCTTTGTGGGAGGCATGCTGATATTTTACATTTCTTTGGAGGAAAAAAAAAAACATTCACACTTGCAACAATAGACTATCTGCCACACTGTTATGTACTAAAATAGTCCTGTAATAAAAAGCTGAGAGTCTCTGCTGCTTCTTTCTACTAACACACACACACACACACACACACACACACACACACACACAACCATAGGTTTTTACAAGTGCTGTGTAACTGACCGCCACAAACACTCCTAGCTTCATGCCACTGTTTACTGTACGTGACACCGGCTGCTCTGCTTAATCAGGGAGTATGATGCCATGACTAGTGATGTGGGACCAGGACTCTGTCAGGGCACGAGGTCAGACTCCATGGACAGCTCTGTGAATAAAAACACCTGTTATTGCTGTAAAATGAATTACCAGTGTTGGAACTGACTGCCTCTCCTCACCTTCTTAAGGGTGGAGCGGCTTCCCTGCATGTAGCTACGGTGCATCTCCAACACCTTCTGAGGCCTGCTGCGCATCCAGGCGCTAAGTGTCTCGATAGGAGATCCATTTACACACCACTCGGTCACACCAAACTGCCTCAGGTGGGCTCGCGCATGGCTGGCCAGAGCCTTACGGTTCTCAAAGTAGAAGCCGCACAGCTCACAACTGGGATCTGAAAAACACAGGAAAGGAGTAAAGTGAAGGAGGGTCTCCTCTTAAGGAGAATTATCAGCATAAGAAATAAAAATCCTCACCCTGGTGTCCGTGCTTGTCTGGGGAGGGCTTCCTTTTGAAAGAGAAATCATGTGGCAGAGGTGAGAAAGTCTTAAGCTGACGTGGCGGTGAGTGGCTGGTCTCTGCTGATTGGGCGTCCTCAGACAGAGGTCTTTTTGCCAGTGGAGAAATCCTGAAGAACTTCCCTGAAGGTGGGGTAGCAGACGCGCCCATGGACCCCAGGCTTTGCTTGGGGTTCCTCGACCCTGACTGCAGCAAACTGAGGGGGGATTTGCGGAATTTGGAGGACTGATAGCCTGAAACACCCAAACCCTCTGAACCGCCAGTGTTCTCCCATGGGGGACTGTTGGCTCCCTGGCTTGACTCCTTCTTCACTCCCTGCTCTGACTGAGAGGAGGCTCCTACACCTCTCTTGTGCATTACCTCCCTCAGTGTGTCGATGGGCGAGCCATTGACAGACCACTCGGTAATGCCCATCTGGCGCAGGTGGGAGCGGGCATGGCTGGAGAGGCCTTTACGGTTCTCAAAATATTCCCCACAGAACTCACAGCGAATATCTCTTGTAGGCTCCACTTCATGAGCCATGGCTGTGGAGAGACCAGAGAGAAAGTCAAAGATTATTTTGAGGATCCTAACAGTGCAAACAAAGTCTAATGCAAATAAGCTGTAGGAAATTTGTTTGTTTTGTTTCAAAACTACAAGATGTCCATGCACACCTGTGAATATATAGAAACAGAAAAGTGTGTGACACGAGGACACAGAGAAATTGATTTTCAACCGTTCACACCCAAGTGAGAGCCTCATTAGTTTTTGAACACAGATCTATTATTCTTAAATGCGTAACTCGCTGCACTTCACTCACTTGTTACATTCACACATTTGCCCTGATGCAACTGAACACTCGGACCTGCAATCAAGTCATCTCAGCAAGTAAGTGCTAAAGACTGAGGAAGTTATGGAAGTGCATCGAAACCAAGTGCATCCCTCGAGGAGTCCATTAGGCTGAACGGTAGGGTTGAAAGCCATGACGTTAGCACGCTTTAGATAATTATTATATTCTATACTGTATCTGTTACTAAATTTACAAGTATGTTTTGAGAATAGGGTTAAAACACTCAGCCAACAGATGGGTAATTTAGCTTAGTATACAGACTAGAAACAGGCAAACAGCTATCCTGGTTTTGTCCAACTTTGAGAAAATTTATCAGCACCTCTAGCTCACTAATTAACACATCATATCTTGTTTGTTTAATTACCCAGTGTAAAAATGATAATTTGATGTTTTACAAGAGGTTTGTTTGTTTGTACTAGACTGTTTATAAGTAACTTCCTTGAGTCACCGCTGGTTGACAAATCCACAAATCCACTTATTTCACTCTCATGCAGGTCATGAGAGTGAAATAAGTGGATTTGTCTAAACTGTCAATTCCTTTAAGTTGTTAAATGAGGCCCAGAGACAAAACTTTACCCAAGTTGAGGGGGAACACACTGTCAGAGCTGCTCCAGTTGAGAGCTTCGCCAGAGAAGCCGGAAGATCTCCCCGCAGCTCCGGGCGTGGTGACCTCCACCTGCACTGGCTCGGGCTTCAGCTTGAGGATGAGCCCGCTAGAAGACGTTGTAGACAGTGGAGCTGAGCTGGATTTAGATACCGCGGGCTGAGGAGGGCTGGAGGGGCGGGCAAAGGCAAAGGGCAAACGATTGAGGAGGGTAGCTGAAGGAGAGGAGGAGGTTGACAGTGGTGATCGAGGAGGACCTGGAGAGGACGGAGGTGGAGTTTTGAGAGGTTTCAGGGGAAGAGCGCAAGGCAGGCCCCGTCTTGTGATGATCTCCCTCAGGGTGTCGATGGGCGAGCCGTTGACAGACCACTCAGTAATGCCCATCTGGCGCAGGTGGGAGCGTGCGTGGCTGGAGAGGCCTTTACGGTTCTCAAAATACTCCCCACAGAACTCACAGCCTATTTCCTTTGGAGGTTCACCTGAGGGATGGGAGAAGTGAGCTGAAATATACTCAAAAGAAAAAGCAGCTCAAAGAAACAGATCGAATTATTACAGAAAGCCACTTTATGTGAAGGATCTATCCTGTTACACGATAGCCAGGAGGGTCCCATCAATTGTGTGAAACAAACACTCACTGTGTGGAAGGGCCATGAGCTCCCCACTACTCAGGCGGAAGACCCGCATGGAAGAAGACTTGAGACGCTTGGCGGGTGGGCCAAGCAGAGGTGAAGCAGAGGAAGAGGTAGCTTTGGATGTCGACCCACCCCCAGCTGTGGTCACCTTATAGAGGAGAGAAGAAGAGGAGGAGGAGGACGAGGAGGAGGAGAGGCTCAGCAAGGGGGACTGCTTTGGGGAGGAGAGTGTGTTCGTGAGGCCCCGTGGTTCAGCGTGGCTGTCGAGCTGCAGTGCACTGGCTTTGTGCTTAAAGTCATCAGTATCGATGAGCTGGTTCAGGAGGTCGATGGGAGAGCCCTTGGATTCGGAGTACTCCACCCCAAAGTGCCGCAGGTGGGCTCGTGCGTGGCTGGAGAGGCCTTTCCGAGTCTCAAACCAGGCGCCACACAGCTGACAAACAATATCCTTGTTGGGGTCCACCTCAAGAGCTGCTCACCAAGAAGAAACAACTTAAGTAAGACTCATGAGAGCAACAAACTATTCAACTTTATACAAAGTAATCAGAGTGAGTGATGAGTGACACTTACTGAGGTTGAGAGGAGCGTCATTCTCCTGCGGCGCCCAGAGCGGTTTGGTGGTTGTGATGGCAGCCGGACCAGAGAGGTTAGAGGTCAAGCTCTTCATTCCCCCAGCCTTGTGCTCCGGGGAGCGCAAGGGGGAAGACACGGGCAGCAGAGAGGAAATGGGGGCTTTCCTCACTACTGAGGAAGGGGAGCCAGAATGAGGCAGAGCTGGAGAGGCACCAGGAGAAGGTGTAGGCGTGGAGGAGCACGACGGTGGCACTGCTTTCGCTGCTTTGGCCAGAACGGAAAGAGGGATGGGCTTCTCGTCTAAGTCCATGTCTTCTAAATCCTCATCTTTCTGAGGAGCAGACGGGGAGGAGATCTTGGCTGAGAGGGGCTCCAGAAGAAGTGAGCTTATTTGGCCGTCTACGTTGCGCTCCTTGGCAATCTGGTAGAGGAGGTCGATGGGTGCCCCGCTGCCCTCTGAGGCGCTGATGCCCAGCTGGCGCAAGTGAGAGCGGGCGTGGCTGGAGAGACCCCGCCTGGTCTCAAACTGAGCTCCGCACACCTCGCACTTCAAGTTGTGGACTGCAAGAGAGACAGAAACAACTTGCTGAGACTTTATTTCAAGAGGTAGCGTTGACATCGCCACGCATTCTTTCATGATTTGAACTGAGCGCAGCATTAGCACCAAGTTTGCAAAGCAACAGCAGGTGGCTGAGGTTCTTTTAGAGGCCACACAGATCCCACAGGACGTGTCAGCTCACTTACCCTTCCTGTCTGCAGCTTCACCCAGTCTGCAGCGACACCAGCCAAGTGTTAGAGGTGCTCTCATTAGCTCCTAAATACATTTGTCTACCTCTCAGGTTTTTCCCTCGGGACACCCCCCCTCTGATGTAGTGTCACCACGACTCAACGCTGACCTGAGGTCAGTTTTACAATTCCCTCACTGACAGCTATGATAAGGCTCTGCTGTAGCAAATCCCATCCCTCGTCAGCGCTCAGTGGGTCAGAGCCCTCTCTCACCCTTGGAGTCTGCATCCTCCCCAGGAGAGAGGCCGTCTGTTTCCCCAGGGCTTGAGTTCAGACCGTCCAGCTGCAGCTCCTCCTCATCATCAGCTGCTGCTTCCTCCTCCTCACCTTAAGAATGACAGACACGGATGCACACAAGTGCAGAGGCACGTTAATTAGGCCAATTAAGTAGCTGTGACGATGAATCACCTTAAAATAAATAATGGCGTCTGACAATAAAATCTCCTGTGGATGGATTTGTGAGACACAGAGCAGATAGATCTGTCCTGTGAGCTCATTGCCTATAGAATTGTTCAGTCTGTGGAATAACAGCGCATTCTGTGAGGAAATAATTCAAGTAATGAATCCCCTGTCAGAAAAATAATAATAATAATAAAAAAGAAATCAGAAAAAGTCAGAATTGCGCTCCTGTCTGAAACAAACATGGCAGTGCTGCTTCCCCGCAGTCAGGCATTCCTGGGACAAAAGTGCCATTTTCTGCGACAAATCGCTAAATCAAAAGAGACGTGGAGACAGACAATGCTTTTTGTCTGGTGGGCGGCTCTGCGCTTGTCAGTTCATCTCCTGACTGTAAAAGAGCGGCGATGTGACACCTCGGAGCGCAGCGTTATAACACCAGCTATTAGACCGGAGACAATACTCCAGCAGCGCGCGCGCGCGCACACACACACACACACACACACACACGCGAGCATTTAGACAAACGGAACAAAGTAGCAAACCGCTAACTTGACTTTGTGTGGACTACGCGCGCACACGCGCACGCACGCTGAGGGAAAAGTGAGACTTCCATTCGACTTGGTTTAAGTTGGAATCAGATTACTAACGTTGTGCACACAAAGTTAGCCCCTTTCCCTCCCGTTAGTTTCCATCCAGACGTGCACTCCAAAGCACAGCGTGTCCTCTATCACAAATCAAAGCTCGGGAAAAATGGCGAGGATTGGGCAACTGGAGGTAATTTTAGAGATCCTGCTGCATTGAAAATACTGGACGTCATCCCAGACGTGCACAATAAAAACCCCTCTCACACACACACACACACACACACACACACACACACACACACTGGACCAACAACATCAGAACAGCGGGAAAAAAATCCACACAATTTATCTGCGCTTGCAAAAAAAAAAAAAAAAGGAAACACCCGAAACAATGACCCGCGCTCTGAGCTGCTGACATGCATGTCATGCACGGGCTACCTGCGCGCCGCGGCTCCGCTCCCTGCGTGCTCTCACATGATAAAGAGTTGTTTTAATGGCTGTTGTCTGGCTCCAGTGTGACAGAAGATGCGGCGCGAGACGCGCAGTGCACCGCCGCCGTGTGTGTGTGTGTGTGTGTGTGTGTGTGAGATCCGAGGAGGACACGCGGTGCACACAGGAATTAGAACAGCGCGCGGTACTCACCGGTCCGCAACCGCAGTGCATCGGACTCCCGGTAGCTGAGGCCAGACAGTTTTTTCCGCTATTGTTTGGGTCTACGGGGAGGTGGAAGCAGCCATTTTGCCCCCATATGCACCGCTAAGCTAAGGCGTGACCAATCGAGTGGAGGCGGAGGTTGGGATAAATGCACCGAGTGCCACATCAACCACGGGCATCAGGGACTCACTGTCTCTGTCTCCCTCTCCCTTTCTCTCCCTCTTACACACACACTCACACACTCACACACTCTGATTTTCTCGACAGCCACCATCCTGATTCCAACACTTCACACAGTGCACAAGAAGCAGCAAGAAGCAAACAGACAGATGCATTTCAAACAACACAACAGCCTCTGAACTCACATTTCCAACTGCTTTATGCATTTGTAATAGTCTTCTTCATCCCTCCAGGTATCATTACTGAGGCCTATAAATCCTGTGCCAAGTTCAAAGTGCAAACACTGACAGGGTCACCAGGTGATAACATCTATCAAACACATCAGAACCAATGAGAAAGGTGCATTCTGCACATAAGAACTTACCTTCACACTCTTCTACACCGTCCTCCTGCTTGCAGTGTTGAGAAGATGCTGGAGGCTGTGAATCAGAAGCACTCAGCGTCCTTTCACTTGTCTCCCCTTCTAGTTTTACCTCAATGATTCCCTCCCCTTCCTCCTCTATCTCCTTCTCCTCCTCTTCCTCCTCCTCATCCTCCTCCTGTGAGGAACCGGGGCTCCGTGGGGGAGCTGTGGGGATTACAAGGTCGGGCCTGCTGGAGAACAACTCCCTCAGGATGTGAATCGGTGATATGGTGACGTCCCAGTTAGTGATGCCAAAGTCGCGCAGGTGGGCCCGGGCGTGGCTGGACAAGCCGGCCCGGGTGTCAAAGCCAGCGCTACAGAACTCACAGTGCATCACGCTGAACGTGTCCGGGTCAAAGTTGGCAACTATGGAGAGGAAAGGCAACACAAGTGGGAGTTCAGACATGAGACTGGATGTGCCGTACGACACTTGACAGCTGTGAAGTGACAAGACAGCTGTGCTGTGTTTCAAACTTGTTGGCTTGTGACCCCTTGAATCAAAGCGATGTGTTGATTGCTTCGATTCACAAGCTGAACTTGTGACAAACTCAGCTGAAGAATGATTTTCTGCCAAAGACAAGTATAATGTATATGTTGAGCAGGAGAAGGATGAAGCTAAGTTTATGTTTCTAGTTGCTGATATTCAGTTTGAAGTCACTGGTTCAGTTTATGACACGTATGGTAACAGTGTAATGTAGTTTTTGAGTGTGCACGGACAGAAAAGGTTGTGGATCATTCATCAATGTGCAAAGCAGCCAGCATCAGGTCGAAACTGGACCAAGTTGAGATGTAGGACTAAGTTTGGATCACCTTTCATGACGCTGTACGTGATTAATATTTAAATCAATTATTGTTCAAGTTTCTTATAGACACAAGTCAAAAAAAGATGCAAGTGGCCTATGAACACGGAGCTTGTTGCAGCCACTACATTTACAGTTCAACCTCAACAATATCTCAACACTTAACATGAATTATTTTTACAAACCATTAACCAGCTTTCTTTAAGGGTTTGTATACATGAAAAGTTTGGTCACATTGGCAATATTGTTGTAGGAACGCATTGTACTGGCATACCGCTGCCTTATAAAGTTGTTAAAAGCTAAAGTGTTAGTAAACAGTTATTTATACAGTAATTACAGAGCATCATTATAATTCATTTGTAGCATATTGTACTTTCTTTAAGGGTTTGGCCTTGGGACGAGAAAGTCGGTCTGACAGTCCCACACTTTGGCCCAGACTGAACAATCGTTGCCATGTAATTTAGTACTGGGTTAGAGTTAGAGGGCATTTCATGGTCCCCAGAGGATAAACTCTTTTCACTTTAGGGATCCACTGACTTTTTCTCTAGCACCCTGCAGATTAAAATCTATGATTTCAGGGTGTCAATTAGCTCAGTTGGTAGAGCATCCACCCCATGTACGAAGGCCAACCTGCGACGCTTTACTGCATGTCGTTCCCCATCTCTCTCTCTCCCCACATTCCTGTCACTCTTCAGCTAAAAAATAAAAATCTATGATTTCGAGTCTCAACAAACATTGGATGAATCAACATTACATTTTTGCTTCAACACATTGTTGGACCAAGAACTAGTCACATTCTCTGTTAGTGTTATTAAGAAAATGTTAGATGGTGAACATGATTAACAGTTTAGTTTTATGTTGTGACTCATGCAGGTTAGGAACCACTGCTTTATGTTGTAGTAAATACTTTGAAAAGAAGTTCACCTAAAGTGTTCAGGGATGAGACATAGGAGCTCCATAAAGCAAAGAAATGCGGCTTATATTAAAGAGAACTATGGTTTAGCTGATAGACACAAATATACTACAGATCCATGCAATAAGCTGCTGACCTTTTTTCTTCTTCTTCTGATAGGAAAACTTCTTCTCAATGGCGTTGACCTCCTCAGGGGATATGAAGTGACGCACATTGTAGCTGACGCCCACTCGGTTCAGGTGGCCTCTCACGTGATTGGCAAGCCCGATGCCGTTATGAAATCGATCGGGGCAGTAGGGGCATTTCCTCTCCACGCTCTTGAGCACCTCTGCGTCCTCATCAATCTCGTCGTTGTCTTCATCCAGGATGCCCTCTGACAGGAAACGTCGCACGCGCTCCTCGTCAATGTCGTCGTCATCGTCGCTGTCAATTTCTGCGGGAGCAGCAGTAACCCGGCTGCTCCGCCTCAAAAAGAAAACCTTTCCATCTTTCTCCACCTCCAGCTTGTCTTCGTCCTTCACACTCTTCTTCCGAGGGAGAGATGATGCAGCTCTCAGCTGTGCTAAACCGTCGTCTGTAGAGAAAAGAAAATCAATGTTGAATAAACAGATAAATCCAACTCAAACTCAAACAGTATGTGTGCCTTAAATACTGTATGTGCATCATGGGCTTTGTCTGAGAGCTCCTGTAGGGCTCCCTTGAGAAGCTCTTGAAAGTTCATTTAGTGGCAGTAACACTGTAGCTGCCAATTGAAACCACCACATCCTCACCCTCTCCTTCCTAGCATGAAGGAGAAACGATGGTGGCCGCACAACACACAAAAAAGACCCGGGTTTAGTTTGTCCATTCTAAACTGCTGTAGAAACATGGTGAACTTCATGGAAGTAGGGTTGCAAAACTCTGGGAATTTTCAAAGTTGGAAACTTTACATGGGAATAAATGGGACTTTATGGGAATAAAAAGGAATCTATGGGAATAAACAGGAATAAACCAGAATTTTACAATTTTTGGTCCTTAACAGGAAACTTAAGTATAGTTGGAGATATCTGCTATTTCTCAATCACATGCACATAGCACACTGCTTACTGCAGGGCTACTGAGGCCACGCCCCCTACCTGCACAGGTGATTTCTGTACCTGGACCACACTTTAAATCCTCAGGCCACACAGAGACTATTGAAGACACACATTAGAGCTGGTGGACTACATAATATTGTTCAATAAAATAATTCAAACTTGATAAAGTTCTATTTACAAATAAATCTGTTGAAATGTTTTTTAATTGTTTTATTTTGCATGTCTGCTTATGACAAAACAATGTTTAACAAATGTTTATATTTATATTTGGATATGACACAGTTGGTTTAAATTACCCCCAATTTACAGTTAATTCCCATAAATTCCAATTAATTCCTATACATTTCTATAACTCCCATGGCGTTTCCAATTTGGAATTTTCCCAAAAGTCCCTAGCTTAACTTCCCATGGAAAGTTTCTGGAATGTTTCCAAAAATTTACCAGAAACTTTCCACCACCTTGCAACCTTACATAGAAGTGGATATAAAAGTTTCATTCTAAGGTAACAAAAACATAGCTGTTCTTATTTTCAGGTGTAATACACTTATTTGAACTTAGATATGGATATTATATTCCATTTATGACATACACCTAAATCTGACACTGGACCTTGAATGTCTGTCTGACTGATTTACTGGAAGAGCCACTTAAGTTACATCCTTTTATTTAGTAGAAAAAAAATTGGCCTTTTATTTATGTTCTGATATTATTTATGTGCAAAGTAAATGTATACGTTGAAAAGTGGATGAAGCTAAGCTTATGTTTCTGATGTTGCTGATATTCAGTTTGAAGTCACTGGTTCAGTTTATGATACGTATGGTAACAGTGTAATGTAGTTTTTGAGTGTGCACAGACAGAAAAGGTTGTGGATCATTCATCAATGTGCAGAGCAGCCAGCATCAGGTCGAAACTGGACCAAGTTGAGATGTAGGACTAAGTTTGGATCACCTTTCATGACGCTGTACGTGATTAATATTTAAATAAATCATTGTTCAAGTTTCTTATAGACACAAGTCAAAAAAAGATGCAAGTGGCCTATGAACACGGAGCTTGTTGCAGCCACTACATTTACAGTTCAACCTCAACAATATCTCAACACTTAACATGAATTATTTTTACAAACCATTAACCAGCTTTCTTTTGTTGCATTGTCAATACACAAGAAGACTTAAGTTTCATCAACACTTTTCATCAACAGAATAATTCTGGTTTGTCATCTAATTATTGTCCAGTTTTACTTGAATCTAAATATTATGTCAGTAAAAATCCAAAATAACAATACTGAGAAATTCAGGCGTTCTTTAAAAGGTTCGTAAACAAATCTTGGAGATGGAAAGTTTTTGTCACATTTCAACTTAATGCTGTAGGCATACTATTGCCTTATAAAGTTCTGAATAGCTGAAGTGTTAGCAGACAGCTATTTGTGCAGTAATTGCAGAGCACCATTATCATTTATTTGTAGTGCAATGTAAAACATTCCTTCTTTAGTCTTAACTAAATCCTGAGAGAAATATCTGGTTCTTTTGCGTTTCAAAGTGTTGAGCAGGTAGCTTACTGTACTTGAGCTTTTTTGGCTGAAAACAGCTGCCTGCTGCCAACTAGAAACTGTAGCTGGAAGAGCTGTGCGCGAACCAGAAAAAATACTAGCAGATCAGAAAAGCCAAAACAGTTAACAGCTTAAAGATACTATGGTGATAATTCTCTTTAGGTTTGTCACTACAAGCGACACATTTCACATACACATGGTCATTTGATCCGTTGTTTATAATAGAAATATTGATTAGTGCAGCTTTAATCTTTTCTGTATGATCAGGTTTTCTGTACATTTACAACACAAAGCCGTGAGCAACAAATCAATCTGCGATCAATCAATGTTTCATCCAAATGCTCAAACTGAGGACTCATAATAATCTGGTCCGGGCACATGTAATTACTGATATCACATATTGTAACAACAGAAATCAAGAAAGCTGACTTAGTGTAAAGGTCTATAGGCTGACATTCTCACCTGTGTTCGATCGTGCTCTGGTGTGTGGTTTCACTCCTACAGGTGAGCTGGCCTCTTGTTCAGAACACTCAGTGTCATGCTCTGTGCTCTGATCTTCATCCTGCTCTTCTTCTTCTTCACTCCCGGGCAGCTTGTCATCATCCAGTCTGGGATGAAACTTGGCCAGACCAGTCCAAGTCTTCCCTCTTCTGCTGAATCTTCTGTTCCCAACACACTTGTAAACCGCCTGGCTTGTGGGTCGAGCTGCAGTGCTGTCTGATAATGTGCTGTCCTCTGAGGCAGTCACTCCTTGCTGGCCTTTGCCTTGAGTTACATCAGGCAGGGATCCAGATCCAGCCTCAGAGAGATGGTCAGAATCTAAGGTGGGTTTTGAAATTCGAGCACCCACATTAGACCTTGAATGCAGGCCAGTCTCTTCAGCCTGCGCCCCACTGATGGAGACCTTTCCTGGGTGAACGAGTTTCTGGTGTTCCCTCATTACAGTCTGACTTGAGGTCAGGAAGGCACAATGACCACAGGCCAGGGAGGTGGAAGCCAAACATGACGATGAACCAGGGGATGGGGAGCGGGAGCGGAGAGCAGGTTTTTTCCTGTTGTGGGTCTTGGTATGATTAGAAAGTGCCTGGGAGGTTCTTGTGCTGAAGTTACACTTGGTGCAGACAAAGCGGCGGCGGTAGGCAGAAACAGCTCGGGCCTGAGCTGTAGTTCGAACTGAATTCGGAGGGGTTGCGTCTGAGTCAAGAACTGCTGGGTCTGCGTCTGGTGTTGAAATTGGGGCTGGAGAAAGAGGTGGAGATGTGACTATTTCTGGGTCTGACTCTTTGCCTAGATGCGAGGCTGTGCTTGCATCTTGCATAATAGCTGGGTCTGGATTTATATGCTTCACCACCTTACTGTCCAGTTTCTGAATCTCTCTTTCATTCCCATTTTCATTCAGTTTCTCAATCTCCCCCAAGATCTTTAGACGGGACTCCTGGTGCCGTTTGTGGTGGTCTGCCAGTGCGAGCCGATTCGGCAGGTTCCATCCACACTCGACACAGCGAAAACGTCCACCCTTTCCTAAACGCCTGCCACCACCCGCACCACTCTGACAGTGCTCAACTATGTGCTCCTGCAGGTGGACCTGCTTTTTGAAGTAAATGCTACATTCCACACAGGTGAAGATTTCATTACCTGGCACCACCTCACTTTCTTCTTCTTTGTCTCTCTTCCCTCCTCTGTCTCTGAACTTAATCGGCTCTTCCACAGCTCCCTCTCCAAAGTTGACTTCTTCGAAATCATAAATCCCTCCACCACCACGACTCAGCTGTGTCGGCTCAGTGGATTTTGATTTCTGAGGACTCACTCTTGCCTGCTTGCCAGTCTCAGGCAATGTGCGTTTCAAGGTGGCAAGTCCAGAGAAGGGCCTGAGCAGCACCCTCTTCTTTCTGCATCGCTGAATGAATGTGCAATGAGCCCAGGGGGCAGGAGGGGGACTCTCTGGGTCTGAATCTCCAGGGAAGCTGTACACATCTCTCTCAGGCTCCTTCGCTTCTTTTCCCTTGGGCCTTTTCTCTCCCTCGGTATTGTCCGCCTCCCCCTCCGTTTGGCAACCTTCCTTTGGTTTTACTTTGGCCAGAAACAGCTCAGCTCCCTCAGATACATTCCAGGCTTTGCTGTCTGCCACTGTGAAGAGAAAACACAGGAACTATGAATGGAGGGAGCCTTAAGATGAAAAGAAAGATATTAAGTGTTGAGGCAGATTTTGTTTCTTCCTTATGGTGCTTACATTCTGTTGGGCCAAGCTGAGATGTATTTGGCTCCTCTGTCTTTGTGCTCTCATTGTTGTTGTTGTGCCCTTCCACAGGAGTGGGCGAGTCAGTCTTGCTATGCAAGTGCTGCAGGTTTCCAGGTTCTTGGTCATCTTCACTATCAAGTCTGGACAGCATCGGAAAGGAAAAAACATTTGTAACAAGTGAAAGCAGCATCTCTGTCTGAAAAAAACAAAACTACACATCAACTACCAGTGAAGACACTGAGGTCATATTCTTGATTATATTTCAGGGATGTTTAAGGAGCTCAAATAAAAACATACGTATGGTGAATATTTTACATAATGATTAATTCTACATACCATAACGTAATATAAGCTGAACAGGTGAGTTGTATATAAATTCACCCTCAGTTGTCATGAACGGGGAAATTAGCTACAGAGACCAAAACTGTTTTTTGTACCAGTCTGTAAACATGTTTATTTCTGCTGTGAAGTTGGACATTTCAACATGGGGACTTATGGAGACTGACTCACTTCTGGAGCCAGCCTCAAGTGGACGACAAGAGGAACTGCAGCTTTTAGCACTTCTGCATTAGAGCCACAGAGGTTGCTGCTTGGGCACCATATGACCTCAGTGTTTCTAAAGTCCTGACTATGGCCATGATTACATCTTTAAGTTCACAAGAACATTATCTGCCTTTGCTGTGTCGAACTGATTTAACCACCACACATCTCACTACTCTTCCTCTTGTACCTCCTCCTCCTCACCTGAGTCCAGAAGAAGGAGATCCTGGGCTGTGAGCAGCCAGACCGTGAGGGTTAGAAAAGTGCTGTAGCTCCTCCTCTGACACATAACAGCACACAAAACACACAACGACAGGAACATCACATCACAGCTCAACAGTTACAGTCCACAGCCAAAGCTTAGCTTACATAGAGAGAGAGAGAGAGAGAGAGAGAGAGAGAGAGAGAGAGAGAGATGAGAGACTACATGCAGACTGAATCACAGTAAGGGGACAACAATTATATGTCACATAGATTAGCTAGATTCAGTGCTACTTCCAGCTTTGCTGTGTGATCATTACTGCCCTTGAGAAGAGTGCAACAGGTTTCCAACAGATATTAAGCCATTTGTTACCATCTAGTGTTTCTTTCTCAGAGTCAGAGTCCCAGCTTAGGGAGGAAGGAAAGGCTGAGGACCTGAATCTCCTCTGTGCGCTCCTCCCCGGGTCTGTACTGGGCTGAGAGCCCTCGTCCTGCTTGGAGCCCTCATCGCCAGCATGGCCCCACAAGCATTTGGCTGACATCAGGCCGTCTCCTACATTTGGAGAACATGAGGACTGGAGGCGATGATGAGAAGCATACATTCACAAGTCTTATCGTCAGATGACAAACATGATGGCGATGATGGCGATGCTGTCTTACCTTTAAGGTGCTGTTGAGGAAGGTGACGGGGTTTTGTGCTGAGTTAAAGGGTGGGGGCCCATAGCTGGTCCCTGGGGTGACAGGTGGCCCTTCTGGCTCCATGGTCCCCCAGAGAACAGTATGGAGTCCCACTGTTGACCAGCCTGCCTACATTGTGCAGTCTCCTCTGCCTCTGGAAACATAAAAACACACCAACAAATTCAAAGTTCCTCACAGCTTAAAAGTTTCACCCAGACTCTCACAGCCTGTGTTTACTGTAGTAAGTTGCATACAAGATGTTTTTGTATCAGCCAGCAGATTGGAAGAGAATCAAAGAGCAGATTAGACAATATGAAAGTGTGAAATATGCAGAATGGCTCGTGTTTTGGCTGTCCTCAGGATTTTTTTTTATATTTATTTTGCCAGCTGCAGTTTTCGGACTGTCTGACCTATTTTCACAATATGTCTGCTCTTAAAGAATGAAATAGGGCGCCCAAATGGTTACATAAATAAGTGGCCTTTATATTCAGGCCCATGTCCTCTCTCCTGCTGCCCCCTCTAAAAAAGCAGCAAAACGCCCAGGTACGTCAAGGTGTCCCACGGGTTTGGCCTCTGTTGCTTCAGAGAGGACGTGGCTGATATCGATCCCGTCGCTGTCAGGTGACTACAACAACATTACATCCACGCACAACGCCTTTCAAGCCTCATACGCCCATAAGCTGCAGTTTTTTTTAGTGCAAATACTCACTGGAGTCGGCCTGGTGTGCGGGTCGCAGTGAAACGCTGGCTGTCTAAACACCGCTGCTCATAGTTTGAGGACGGAGCTGCTGAAGCTTTTACGCCCCGAGCCGATGCTCGCCGCAGGCTTCGACTGCTTCCATGGACTAACTTGCCGTGTGTTAATCGCTGCTCGGGCTCTTTGCATGGATCCCTGGAAGATGCCAGGCAGAGGACTCCATGTTATTTGGCTTGCAGGCACGCCACGGCTGCGTACGTAAAACGTCGACGGGGAGGGTGACGAGAAGAGTTTCGAGTGGAGCTCCGGAGTCAAGTTGAATAAGTTGGAACTTTGACGAGCTGCTCGGGTTTAAACGCGTTTCTGTACGTTAGGCTGATGTTTATCTAATGTTTTGTGTCGCAGAAGGTTTTTTAATCACGACGACACTCTCCTCTGCCAAAAATATAAGCCCGAACAGAGCCGACATGTCACTGTCACGCCGTTTATTAACGGCACACATTATTTCATGTGAACAGGTGAAGTATTAATTGTTAATTACGCTAATTTAGTCTCGGCTGGCGTCGTCCGCTTGTCCCACACACACCCCGGTGACGTCAGTCAGGTTTTTATGAAACATATAATAGATGTCTCTCTCACCGTGACGTCAGGACAGCTGTGTCGAGTTTGTTAATTAGTTTGTGTATCATAATTTCCTTAATGCTGGAATCAATAAATGTCTGACTGATTATTACACGGTGCTCTGGCGCCCTCTACAGGCGGGGGACGGGACTGTGTGTTTGTCACCAGGGACAGTAGGGTCGAAAAAGTACTCAGATACTTTACTCTGGGAAAAGTAATGACACCACAGTGTAGAAAATATATGAATATAAATACATATATAATTATATAGTTTTCTACATGTATTTTTACCCAAAATACAACCACACACACACACACACACATACACTAATGTGGAGAGAGATGGTGGATGGTGGTAACCTCACAAAGCGCTGCCCTGAGAGCAGATGGGGGTGTGCCTTGCTCAAGGACACCTCGTCAGTGCCCAGTGAACTGGCAGTCCCCAAGCCAAGGCCCTACAGACTGTGCTGCTGCCCCTCAGTATCACTGGAAACACCTGCATTACTATTACATTACATTACTATTTCATGTCAAAAGGGCTGTTGTGAAAAAGGTGTGTTGGCAGCAGCCTGGGTATTTAGGTTGGTCTTATGCTTCATGACCTGCCTAAAAGTTAATAAGTTAAGACAGCTCAGTGGCTAAAGGATGGCCTTACTACAGCTTAGAGGGCCATATTGAGGCACTGGATGAGGGGGACAACCCTACCTACTCTGAATGGATCCTAAGTCGTCACAAACTAAATGTGAAGATGGACACCTGTACAGAAATCTAACACAAATCACAGAAACAAACTCAGATCAGTTTGTTGTGTCCGGGCCTCGGATCAGTGCATGGGAGGAAATAGTATCCTGTCGACTCAGGTATCTTTATTTTATATATATGTATGTATGTATATGTGTGTGTGTGTGTGTGTGTGTGTGAGAGTGTGTGTGTGTGTGTGTGTGTGTGTGTGTGTGTGTGTATATATAATATTTATATCATAATATATATATATATATTATATATATATATATATATATAACTTGTAACTGAACTTATCAGATAAATCCATACTTGTAAATGTACTTGAATACTTTACACCACTGGAACAAGCATTGAGACCACACTTAAGTGAAAGTTATGATATCACATAATAAAGCCACTTTAAAAGTATTATCTGCATCTTTAAGTGTACTTAAAGTAAAAGTACTTGTTATGGTGAAGGGCCTATTTAAGACTTCTGTAGATCTACTGTATATTATGTATAACTGCTTATCCCAATCAGGCTCACTGTGGTCTCCCCATCCCATTCACACTCACAGACAATTTAGAGTCACCAATTAACCTGTTAAGGTTCATGTCTTTGGACTGTGAGAGGAAGCCGAAGAACACTCCACACAACCTTCTTGCTGTGAGGCAACGGTGCTAACCACTGCATCACCATGCTGCCCTGTATATTATATAATACTGAATATTATTTTTTGAAGTTCTTCATTCACATTCATGTTTATGTTGTGTAAATCAATCAATCACAGTGCACTAAATATCAGTTAAATGATTTCAGTTGTCTTTTGCAAACATTTGGTATTTAATGATTAGTGATAAAGACGTCATGAGATTTATAAAATTTCACACAGCACATGGCCACAATTAGAAACATTAAGAATAAAAAGAATTTATTGTATTTATTGTGTCAGTTTTGGTTTGTCCCAGCTCCTCTTCAGTTTCGTTTCTTGACCTCCTGAAAGGAAGAAAATGAAATATGAAATAAAATATGTGTAACAGTATAATAAAATAAAGTGAAATAAGCATTCAGATCATTTCAGTAAATAAAAGTAGTAAAAGAACATAGTTGGAGTTAACAACAATAGTCTTATGACAAACCTTTGAAATGGAGATACCTGCTTTTTTTTTTAAATCAAACTCTAACTGAGTTGTGGTCATCTGGAAAACAGAATTACTCCAAATACCAAAGTGTTCCCACAGCGGCTCAGCCTGCCCTAACTGTCTAGACATAAATAAGGATTAAGGGATAATGAGGGGTGGTCAACCCTGCTGACAAGAAGCTGCAGAGTCTTGCATCCTTGACTGTTTGCTGTTCATTTTCATTTTTCTCTTGTACCAATTCAGTCAGGGCACTAAGAGTGATTTGGAGCACCTGTTCACATCAGTACTGAGGTACATACCCCAAAGTGTTCCCAGCCTTTGATTTCTTTATAGAGCGCATCTCCAGGACAGGAAGTGTTCACCACCTGTCTGTGCCCCTGCACGGTGTAGTCGGCTTTCAGTCGGCCACCACTGACAGCGCAGGATGTCAGCTTCTTTCTCACCAGCTCCATGGAATGCTGGGAGGGCAGTCTGGCCATGTAGTCTCCAATGAAAGAAACACCGTAGCCTATGGAGTTGTGTCCGAGGGTGTGGGCTCCTTGTCTGTGCCAGCCTCGGCCCTCGTAGATGTACCCGTCAGAGCCTGCGACGAAGCTTTGGGAGCACGGAGTATGTTTCACATACATGTATTTGACATGTAGAAGAGACCAAACACCTGAGTGACTTTTACCTGTATCCTATGTCATCCCAGCCTCTGTCCTCCTGGTGGAAGCGCTGCATGGAGCGCATGTCTGCAGAACACTGCTCGAAGGTCAGACAGGGCTGACTCGGCGTGTGGGTGTGGTGGATGTACAAGAAGGAGAGAGGAAGAGTAAGGTTGGTGGGGGTCCCTCTGTACGGCTGTGCACGCCACATGCAGCGAGGAACGATGGGTGGGCAATCTGTAAAAGATGACCAATAAAGAACCAGAGCTGGTTACAATCAAGTGCATTATTCTCATTTTTATGTTTCCAGATTTCTTTCCTTTCTGTGGTTTGGTCTCATGCTCACCCATGTACTCCTGGACGAACTCCTTTATTCCCCTTTTCACCACGTCTATCAGCTCTCTCCTCTTCTTCACGTCCATCTTTGAGCGTCCCGTCAGTCTCCGCTGCAGCTCTACTGATTTCACCACCTGTCTGGACAGCACCAGAGGCCCAAACAGCCCTCTGAAGTTCTCCCTGCGACGTCGGCTGATGAGGCGTGGGGCAGCATCCAGTCCTCTTCTGTCCAGCTGGTGGCAGTAGTACTCTGTCAGCAGACTGCTGAGCTTGAGCGGATGTCTGGATTTGGCCTCCATCCCTAAGATCACGCCGTCCATGCCTCCGTTGAGCTGAGCAGTGGTGAGCACAGAGGGGGTGTCCAACAGGGTGAAGACTTGAGGAGAGGTCAGGTTGTCCCAGCAGCCATCAGGTCCCAGAAGAGGGGTGTGTGGAGAGCTGGGAATAAAAGAAAGGTCCAGGTCTTTGGCCAGAGTGAGCTGGTACAGGCCCCGAACACGCTCCCTAGACTTGGAAAGGAAACCAGCCTCGATGCCCAGGAGGAGTGGCATGAGGGCAACAGTGGTGCCATCAGAAGTCAGGACCACACCCTTCTCTTTGCCGTGTTCAGTCACCCTGTGATGGACAGCCTTCCTAATGTAAGCCGAGAGGGTAGCATTCATTTCAGGACCACCAGAGTCAGCATTTCCAAGGAAGTGCTGAATGAGTGCATCATTGAGGCCAGCTGCTCTGCGCAGCCTCTTCAGCATGGCTGCTGGCTCTGACCCAGGATGCCCGTCTTCCACCTGCTTCACCGCCTTGATGAAGTCATCCATGTGGAGGGAAAATGAAGCTGGACAGAGAACACGTGAATGTCATTCACATGAAAAACAAACCTAACCTTGAACTCAGTTTGTATCCCAAAACTACAGACTCTGATATCACCTCGGCTATAGTTGTGAGGGGAATGACTGGTGCTTTGTGACAAATGGATGCAGGTGTTCTCAGGATCCACACCCCATAAGATATAAAGCATAATTAAAAGGAAATGTGCAAACCAAAAACTATGTATTTCTGATTCTGATTCTGATTTTTTTTTTAAAGCTTCAGTGTGAGAAGCATCCACAGAGCTGCCGGTTCATCATCACTATCACTCATGTTACTGGGGACCTAACCTTACTTCTTGTACTGAGAGCAGCGAGACTGATCCTGTGATTTACCATTTTAGCTTCTCTTTGTATTTGTCTTGAATTCATTTTTTTTTTACACCACTTCTGTGTTGCAACACACTGGGGAAGGACGTGTGGGAAACGAGTGGAAGAGGAAGTATAAGGATCATTTACTTCAGTAAAAATACTAGTAGAATTACAAGTAAAAATCCTGCATTAAAAATGTCACTGAAGTATGCAAGTTCAATCAGAAAATGTACTAAAAGTAATTAAAGTAAAAGTACTTAATGTCCTCTGTGATTAGTATTTTATATGATTTCATTAGATTATTATGATTTATGAAAACATGTAAAAGTAGGATTGTACCTTTTTTTTTTCGTAATGGATCTATCTGATGATTGTTTCTTCTATTAGTTGATCGATTGATGGTGACACACACCAAAGTGACACCTTCACAATCCTTGTTATGTCGAACCAACAGACCAAACCACCAAATTCTTTTTAAAAATATTCCAATTATTTAAAATAAATGTCCTCAATAACTTCCTTTAAAGAAATTAAAAGAAAAATAGACAATCCTCATGTTTGTGAAGCTGGAACCATGAAATCTTTTCTGATTCATCAATAATGAATAGTTTCAGCTGTACTTGTACATTTTCATATGATTTGTATACAAAATTCTAAAACTGTAAAGTAACTAAAGTCAAATAAATGTAGTGAAGTAAAAAAGTATATTACTATGAAATGTAGTGAAGTAGAAGTCTAAACTGAAGTAAAGTCGCCCAATTTGTACTTATGTCCAGTACTTGCCTACTGATGGAAACTCATCCACCTTGATTCTGAATAAACAGTTGGATTTATTATAAAATACAGTAACACGGTAATCCTGTGTCATTGTTTTTTTTTTGTTTTTTGTTTTTGCCTCATGCTCGGTGTTAAATGAAAACTGTAACAGAAATCATGTTCTGTCAAAGTGAAGCTTCACACATGATTACAGAATGTTGTGAATACTGGACTGCACCACGCTGATATTTCAAATTGTGCTGACTTGTTGAAATACTGCACGCCTTCCTGCATTCAGGTGTTCTCAGTGCTACACCTTTAGCTATCACTGATAAGAAGATTGATTAGATTACATATTTCAGCTGTACATACACAAACAGAAAAGAAATATTTTAGCTCCCGTTTATGCTCAACAGAATCATAATTATTCACTGAAGGATACACAAGAAGGATACATGATTATAATCTTAACTGAAGATATGATAATAATAGAAATAGTCAAACAGACAAAAACATCAAAGTCAGAACAGTTTCCTTCACTGTAAGTCATCTTCATCTGAAGGTGTTTCCACTAAATCCAATAAAAACTGTTGAAAACAGAAATAAATGTGGATACCTTCTGCATGTGTGCTGACCAAGACCACCAGCAGGGCCAGGATGTGTTTCCAGCAGGCTCTCTCCATCCTTCAGCTCCAAGTTACAAATGTGTCTTACCTTGTTTCCTCTCTCTCATTTATAGGAGTTCACAGTAAGTGGGTGGTTATGCAACACTTGTAGACATACTGTAGATACGCCTGCGTTCAATCTGCTGCTGTGGCCGACTAGGAAATGTGGGAAATTAGCACCTGTGATGTGGGCAGTGCAGTGCACAGTCCTTAACGCTCAAGGTCTTCCCGTACACACACATACAGTGTCGATTTGACCGACCTGGACATTTTCGAGAAATTCTCAAGTTCTGTAATAAATCTCAGTCAGCTTATTTGTGTCATTAGCGTGGCTGGTGCTTGTGAAACCTTACTGGAATCCAATCAGCCAGTGGAACTCTCCACTCCTGTCCAAATCATTGGCAGTCCTCTCTGAGGCAATAAGCATGTTCTCAGAGATCAGAAAGACATGACAAAGACTGGCTGCAAAACTAAGGAAGTCCCAGAACCACGAATCACATGTGTGCTGTGTGGCAGCATAAATCTGTATTCATCATTTTAGATCAGGTTTGTGTGTGCACACTGACACTTTTCAAAATGCAGCTATGAAGAAGTGCAACAAACCAAAGCAAAAGTCACAGATCAGTGAGTTTACAGCTGCCGTAAGCCGACAAGAACAGGAAGTGGATATAGTCTATTTGTGAAGTGGAAAATACACAGCAGTTCTGGGATGAGGTCAAAGATATACACATGCAAGAGAAGATCAACTAGAATAAAGCTTTTTTCACAGAAGACCTTTTGACTAATATGCTTAAGTAGTAACATTAATATTTGCTGCATCACACTGATTGCTGGGGCAGAGACATAAATTATATATATAAGTTCCATCTGTGCTTTTCCTGCCATGACAAGTCACAATCTGCTATGAAAAAAACCCCCAAAAGGATTGGAATCATTTGAAGACAACAACAACAGCTTAGAAAGATTTATTCCAAAAAAAGGTTTGGACAGATTTTTAGACAGGAAAGACACACGAGTGATGTTCATCGAGCTAACAGTTAAATATGATGCAAAGAAAAAAGGAGGAAGTTTAAAGTGAGTTTTGGATCTAAAAAGCAGTTTCAGGCAAAGTTTCCCAGAAACTCATGTTTGACATGCAGTTCATGTTCTTGATGTTACTTTATTTAAATGTAAGTGGACTGTATATACGGACTATTGACCTCATGTTTATAAGTCAAGTCAGCCTACTGTTACAGTCTATATTTATTTTCTCATCACTACACTACCATCACATTCCTATTCAGTGTAAAAAATGAAAATGTTATCCTTGTCTATACATACATACATATATATATACCTTTTATATGTGCATAGTTTTTGTTCTTGTTTATGTCTATGTTATAATACTAACATAATAATGTTGTAATACTGCACGCCTTCCTGCATTCAGGTGTTCTCAGGTATTGGTACAGACGTGACAGACGCCTAGATTTCAGTGCTACACCTTTAGCTATCACTGATAAGAAGATTGATTAGATTACATATTTCAGCTGTACATACACAAACAGAAAGGAAATATTTTAGCTCCCGTTTATGCTCAACAGAATCATAATTATTCACTGAAGGATACACAAGAAGGATACATGATTATAATCTTAACTGAAGATATGATAATAATAATAGTAATAGTTAAACAGACAAAAACATTTCCTTCACTGTAAGTCATCTTCATCTGAAGGTGTTTCCACTAAATCCAATACAAAGTGGTGAGAACAGAAAGAAATGTGGATACCTTCTGCATGTGTGCTGGCCTCTGTCCTCCGGTGCAGTAGGTGGCGCTGTGTAGTTTAACTGTTGCTCGCAGCTGACGAATCATAAAGAGGAAGCTAAGAAGAGGAGGAAGCAGGGCACAGTATCTGGTCTGTCTGTCTCCAACAAGGTTCGTTTCCATCCGAACACCTCACCGATGCACATCAGCATGATGAGAACATCTGATCTACGTTGTGTTTATGTTTTTAAAACGTTTGTTTCCGCTCTTTTCGTGGCTCGACTGCGGCCATTTGAACAGGAAGTGCCGGCTAGCATCTGAGCTAATGTTGATCAGCTGTTTGTTTCGAAGTGTGTGTGTGTGTGTGTGTGTGTGTGTGTGTGTGTGTGTGTGTGTGTGTGTGTGTGTGTGTGTGTGTGTATAGGTGTGTGTGTGTGTATGTGTATGTGTCAATCCAGATTCTCCTTGAGATTATTATGACGTCATATCAGCTGAACATGATCATGTGTTTTACATGGAGAGAAACTATCAGTCAATAAATCTATCCATTTATTAAAGTAACTAATAGAGAGCATGTCTTCATCATCAGCTCGTTAATCAGAGTTGAACTCAGACAGTTTGCTCCAGTTTAAGGTGCTGCACAGGCTCCATCTATCTAGGAGTAGTTGTAGTAGTATCAGATGTTCTGGGCTTGCCCAAACTTGATACAGTTTTGGTCTTTAAATTTTTGTGACAGAGAGATAAGCTCTGCTCCTGAAAGTGCAATATTTGGTGTGGCCCCTGCTGGGATGGTGGTATCTGGTGCACAATTGGACATCATTGCCTTTTCATCTCTAATGTCCAGACGCCTTATTTTGTTGAATTGGAAGTCAGATATGCCTCCCACACACAGGTGCTGGCTTGAAGATGTAATGGCACACTTGAAACTTGAGAAGTTCAAACACATGATCAGCAGATCAACCCAGAGATTCTACAAGGTCTGGCAGCCATTTCTAAATGATTTGAACTCCCTGCTAGAGACAACGAGACAAAACTGATTCACAGGCTCTGTAACTCTGTAACATGTCAGATTTATTCATTTATTTTCCTTAATGTACATTTTTTATCTTATTATTCTCTCTCTGTTATTGTATATGTTGTGGCTGCTGTTTGGGGTCTTGTTGATTGTTTGCAGTTCAAAAGCCAATATAAGTATTTGAATAATAATACTGATGGAAATCAAGATGAGGATTTCTTTTCTGTTTTAACATTTTCCAGACTGAACCATTCATCTGTCAGGTCAGTTAGCCTGCAGACAGACTCCATCATCTTCCAACTGCATGCCTGATTTCTGTATGAAGCAGTCAACATGATGGATGTGAGCTCTTCAGTCACCACTGCCTGCTCCTATTTATATTTTCCTATTTTTTCCCCATATATTATATATATTCAGGTTATTGTAGCCAAGTTAAACTCACATCTTGTCCAACAGGTATCTTGCATTTTTATATCTCAGTCAGTCCACCCTTGGGTTGGTTAATATATATTCTGTATAATATATAATATAATATAAGATATTTGTCTACCATGAGAAGATTTTCCAAACTGTTTATCCTGTTGTAGTTGTCCCTCTAGGTGTATTACAGTCATTGTACAGTCGGTGTTGTTACAGTCATATAAGTACAGTCCATTTACAGTCATTCAGTCTTTTAGATGGTTTTGTTTTCATGCACTTCATCTTAATCACAGATATATATGCCAATGCATGTGTATGTGCAGAAATACGTGCTAGAGATCATGAGTTACTCTCCATCAAAAACCCTGCCGAAGCAGCAGGTGACAGCACTGACTCATTTCTAACAGATACTGATCTGCACGTGTGTCAGTCGATATTCACCTACGCTGTGCTGTCATCGCTTCCCAACAGAAAATGGACACGCGCTTCACTCGAGGGAAATCCAACATCTTGGAGCGACCCCTGACCCGACCCAAGACTGAGGTCAGCGTGAGTGCTTTCGCCCTCCTCTTCTCAGAGATGGTGCAGTACTGTCAGAGCCGCGTGTACTCTGTATCTGAGCTGCAGACACGCCTAGCAGACATGGGCCAGAGCGTGGGGGCCAGCATGCTGGATGTGCTGGTGCTGAGAGAGAAGAACGGGAAGAGGGAGACCAAAGTGCTCAACATGCTGCTCTTCATCAAGGTGAGTGACATGTACAACACAGCTGACAGAGTTCAGTAACTCTGTGCTCTTTAACTGGAACACTTTATTTCCCTCAGGTGAACGTCTGGAAGTCTTTGTTTGGGAAGGAGGCCGACAAGCTGGAGCAGGCCAACGACGACGACAAGACTTATTACATCATTGAGAAGGAGCCGCTGATCAACGCGTACATCTCTGTGCCCAAAGAGAACAGCAGCCTGAACTGTGCTGCCTTCACGGCAGGCGTCGTGGAGGCCATCCTCACGCACAGCGGCTTCCCCGCCAAAGTCACTGCCCATTGGCACAAAGGCACCACGCTCATGATAAAGTTCAACGAGTCAGTCATAGCCAGGGACAAGGCTCTGGATGGAAGATAAGGAAGCCTGCAGAGAGTGGGTGGATGAAGATAACCCATCCAGGTCCATTTTCCTCGTGGTGACTGGGTGACTTTAATGGACGATTGACTGCATCATACTGAGCCATGTCTAGAGAGGAAAACACGCAGCTAGTCGGTTCAGTCTTCATGTTTTTGTGGATCATCTCACTCCTGTTATACCTCATCAAGTGACACGACATTGTTTACTGAAGATCACTTTTGATTTTTGCAAACATATTGCATTATACATTTAGTACATTTGATTATTTTCATCATTATTCCTCTGAAACATTTAAATGAAATAACTTTGATAATGTCACGTTGGGCTCTGGAAAATCAGGATGGCTTTTTTACACAGTTTTTAGACTTTTATAGACTAACAATGAATCGAGAAGATAATTAATAGAATATTTGGTATTTAAAGTATTTGTGAGGTTCAGGCGTCGCCTCATAGGGTGAAAGTGAATCTGAACAAACCACTTCATGGAGGTCAGCTAATTAGAGCACCCCTGCTTTGTACACAGACATGCAAGAAGTAAATAGACACCTTTAATTTGAATTAAGGTGTCTATTTACTTCTTGCATGTCTGTGTATAGTGTTAATAAAACTGGGTGCCACAGTACCTCAACACAAAGAAGGTCCAGACTCATGAGATCATGTCTCTGCTTCATTCCAGCTCAGCTCCAGCTGCATGCTTCATCTCTGTCACATAGATTCAGAATGAGGACTGTGGCTGCTGTTGATGACACTGAGGTCACATGAGGCTTTTGAGTGAATATTTTAGTTTGACATTTGATGCATTTGATTAGTTTTAAGCCACCAAGTTATCAGATCAATAAAAGAACAGCGTTAGAGCTTCAGGTCAGCCATCAAGTCCAATCAAATCTAAAAATCAATCCAAATGTTGTAATGAAATCCAAAACGTTTTGCTTTCTGGCTGGTGAGGATGGGGACATCCTGTAACATGCATTACCGTGTTTGATATTTTGAACTATTATCTCCATATTCCACATTGTGGCATGCATTAGAAGAGAACACTTTGTGGTCTGGACCGCAATTATGAAGTGACAGCCAGTTAGCTTAGCTTAGCATAAAGACTGGAAACAGGGGGAAACGGCTAGCATGGCTCCGTGCACAGGTAACAAAGCCAGCCTACCTGCCTGTGCATGGTTTTACTGGGGGTTACACGTCGAGCTAGCTGTTTCCCTCTGTTCCCAGTCTTTATGCTAAGCTAGGCTAACTGGCTGTTGGTGGTAGGTGAATATTGATCACGTGAGTGCTGTCAGTCTCCAACAAAGCAGATGACCTCAGTCATTCAATCCTGGCTGCAGCCCTGCCCTGTGTACAGTGTGTTTATTGTGCTTATTAATGTTAATGACTGTTTATTTGTCTGTTGAATTAAACTGTGCAAAAAAAAATATTATAATAATAAAAATTATAAAATAAAAATCTGAGTCAGAGTCATCATTACCAAACATTAAACACGTGATGACGTAATATGATGGTACAGCTCATCCCCTCCGAGCAGCAGCTCAGTCATTAGTCACGTGATGTAGCGTCACATGATTACCAGGAAGCTGCGATCTGTTTACCTATGTGTCATCCAAACACTGCGACGCGGAGCATCTCATGTGATCACATGCTTTAATAACATGAACCCGAACTCTGCTCCAACTTTGCCGGTGATGTCCTCCATCCTTCCCGCGTGATCGTCTCCGCATCCCGGCCATGGCATCTTCAGCTTACACCTGCATCCAGGACAGCGCCACAGGTCTGTCAACACACCGAACCGAACCGTGTCTGTCTCTGTGGCTATGGCGCCACTGACTTTGTTTTTCTTTGTCTGCATTCACTAGAAAATCATATTTTTACATATCAGGTGGATCCATCCGTTTATTTATGTAAGGCGGTGTCGATATGATTAATATGTGATGTGTAGGTGTGTTTATTGTGACCAGATCCGCCTGCTGCGTCTCGTTTTATTCACTGAGCAGGTTCCCGTTAAAGCTCGTCCAATTCATACAATGAATGATTGACAGACAGTCAGTCAAAGCTTAAAGGGCCAGTTTGACACATTAACCCTGATGATGTCATCACCCTGATGATGTCACCGCCCTGATGATGTGAAGTTCAAGTCAAATCAAATATTTTGTTTTATCTGTCCAATGACTTAAAACACAAAGATATTCACTTTACGACAAAATATGATTTTGAAAAGCTGCACATGGTCCTATTTGAGAAGAAGGAACACATAACAATCAGTTATCTCAAAATAATTGCAGATTCTTTTTCAGCCAATCAAAAATCGTTCATTATTATTCACTCAGCTCTGAATGAAAGGATGCTATCCAGCAGAAGGTGTTTTTTAAGCATGACTCACACCTAGGATTGAAAACCACAGACTGCAGTCTCCATGACATCCCTGATTCGTTGTGGAGCTCAGTGTGGTGGCTCCAAGCAGTGAAATATAACCAACGCAGAAGTGCCAAAAACTGTAGTTCCTTGAGCAGCCACTTGACACTGGCTACAAAACATGTCAACCTCCATAAGCCCCCAAGTGAAATCGTCTTTGTCGATTTTTTTTTTTTTAGATTAGCCGGGAGGCATAAGTGGCAGGACAGCCAAAATGGCGGCAGCCACAGATTTTGAGCTAAAGCCAAAGCGTTCTTCAGAAACCGTCATGCTTATGCTGCCATCTTTGCTGTCCTGCCACTGCCACCTCCTGATAATCCAAAAATGGGCAAAGAGGTGATGTGACAGCACCCACCTGTCAGTTGCATGTTAAAGGTTCATCTCTTTCTAAAGCTGTAAGCTTCTTTGTATTTCCCAGAGAAGGACAGGCTCCTCTCATCCGGGACCACTTATGGGTCCAGGGATCTTCTTGGGGGTGTGAGCCCCCGTCCCACCAGTCTCGTGGGGTCCGGGCCCCACCAGAAGCAGGAAGAAGAGGAGGAGGAGGCACTGAGGAGGAAGCTTAAGTACTTTTTCATGAGTCCCTGTGACAAGTATCATGCCAAGGGACGCAAACCCTTCAAACTGGGCCTGCAGCTGCTGAAAATCATCATTGTGACTGTGCAGGTGGATACAGCTTCACTCTATGACACCATATAATTACACCAGAACATGATGGGTGCTGTTTGTTTCAGTCATAACCTCTGTCCTGTAACGCTTTGTCTCTGCCTCACAGCTGGTGCTGTTTGGACTGAGCAACCAGATGGTGGTGACATTTAAAGAGGAGAACACGGCTGCATTCAAACACCTTTTCCTGAAGGGCTATCAGGACAACACTCCTCAGGCTGTTCACACGCAGAAGGAACTGTACAGCCACATCTACTTTGCCATCGAACAGGTATCATAATACAGCAGTGAGTCAGTATTGTACTGCCTTAAAAGGCTGATTTACCCACATGACAAAAAACACACTTCCTGGAGGCGAACATGCTGATGTTCAGCAGGTGTGATGACACATTTTTAGCCAAATGAAGATATTAACCAGAGGTTCTGTCTGATCAGTAAAAGCGAGGATAAATATAAAAGCATGATGATGATTTGCGCACAGGATAATAACACATATAATATTTTCATGAGGGAAGGGCCCTGAGGCTTCACTTTTTTTTGTTATGATCCAAGATTTCAGCAATGAGGACCAATCAGGCTACATTCATGACTTTATTGAGAATCATTATAAAGTTTCAGGGCGTTCCGTAACCATGGTAACTCACAGTGCCAGAGGGGAGGTAGAGACGCTGTGCTGCTGCCAGAAGAAACACAGAATGAAGCCGCTTCGTCAGACCTGTTCTCACAAGTTAACAAAACTTTACAAGCCGAGTCTCTATTCTAAATATTCTGTAGAGACCCAGAATAACCCTTTTCCACCAAAGGAGTTCTGGTTCTGTCAACAATTAATAATCTTATTATTGAAATAAACCTGTGTAAACTGTCTGTAACTGAACAGGGTTGACCTGTGCTGCTGTACCTTAAATTTTCAGAGGTGGCATGTGGTGTAAAAACTTTGAGAACATTGCATGCAACAGTAGCATCTGGTTCAGATGAGAGTTTCAGTCACACAGTATACATTTGAAGGTTTTTCCACCCTGCAATGAAGATAGTGATAGTTCAGTTGTAACTCCCCCCTCCACCTCTCCACTTTCCCTTCAGTACATAGCTCTACCTCAGATCTCACTGGGCCGCTATGCCTACGTGTTGGGCGTCGGGGTGAACGGAAGCGCACTCTCTCTGTGCCAGAGGTTCTACAGGAAGGGCAGCATCGACCCCGTCAACGACACCTTTGACATCGATCCCCTTGTTGAAACCGGTAAGGATGACTTTTCACTGTGGTGTTTAAATAAACGTCCTCCTGGGTATTTGACATTAAAACTGCAAGCCTTGTTATTTATTCAGTATTTTCATGGCCCTCAAGGAAATGACTGTGTCAGTGAGTCATTGTGTTGCTGCTCCAACATAAGTCCAGAGGTGCCCTGCAACTGTGCCCTACTTTCAAAGGCTGGAAATAGTTCCACATCACATAAGCTGTTTTTCCATATACTTAAGTAGCAAACACACTATGTTTCTGCTATGGGAAAGGAGTTATTTGCGTACACCTGCTCATTTGGCAGAGATGACTTTTGGCAATACAAGATGCATCAAAAATAAAGTAAGACAAATAAAAATCTCCAAGGAGAGTTTTGAGGAAGAATAGTCCACACTCCACGTGATGTGGGAAAATATGGTTTTGTATGCTTTTAAAACTTCCCCATGTGATATTTATAACTTCCTCTAATGCTGTTTTCTGATTTATTTCCAGAGTGTCTTGGACTGGATCCACCGGCTTGTGGTTCCGCTCCAGGAAACATTGACTACAGGAATTTCACACTCATGTTTTACAAGTCAGCTTTTTTTAAACAGTAGACATAAAAACATGTTATTATTTTTCTTTACAGCCGTTTGCATTGAACTCTCTCTGTGTGTCTCTAGGCTGATCAATGTCACAGTGGACTTTCAGCTGAAGGCGATCAACATTCAGACCATTCTAAACAATGAAATCCCCGACTGCTACACCTTTGCTATCACGGTGAACTATATCTTCAACTAGAAAAATTTCTAAAGAAATTTTGAGTGTGCCTGACTCTGGCCCTGTCGCCCCCATACATTATTATTGACACTGCTCAGCAAATTCAGTATTAATACACCATTTCCTTTTTAACGTGCTCTTATTTATTTATTATTATATATTTATTTTGAAAGACTTTTGTCTGTGTGTGTGTGTGTGTGTGTGTGTGTGTGTGTGTGTGTGTCTATGAGAGGGGCCAGGTGAAGCCCACCAATCAGAGCAGAGCAATCAACCACAGCTGCTCCTGTGACA
Source organism: Larimichthys crocea (assembly GCF_000972845.2). Lineage (NCBI taxonomy): Eukaryota > Metazoa > Chordata > Actinopteri > Sciaenidae > Larimichthys > Larimichthys crocea. The sequence continues at coordinate 13,153,843 of NC_040022.1, forward strand.
TTTAACACAGCTGAGAGAGTATTTCCAATCATTGAACTGGCTTCACTTTTAGCATCTTGAGCTCTTCCTGAACGTCTACAAAGGCATTTTGTGTGTAAAATGAAGAAATGTGACCTGTTAGGGCGATTCAAAGAAACGTTATTTTCCCGCCTTTTTAACATGGCAGTCTATGGGGCTGTGGATGGGTGTTGTTGGCACATTTTGTGTCTTACGCCAAAACTATAAAGCTGACAGCTTTAGCAGACAAATATGAGTGAGAAGACCTAGAGCGCAGTTTACAAATTTATTTTTCGACAATTTTTTCTCTCCCTCTTCACTCTAGCTATGATGTCACACACTCTAGCGACCAAAACTGCGGGAGGAGTAGCACGTCAAAAAAAGGTGTACGAATAATAATAAAATTAAGTATGGGGAATAATAGATAGTGTGCTCTTTCAGGCACACTCAATTATTTATTCTTAAATAATAGCACAGATAGAAATATATTTTTAAATCAGCTACTTTCAAGTTTCATGTTTATAATTTCTATATGTCAAAATAAACAAAATGTTGAGATAAGAGTGAGTGATTTGTGGAGCCTGGTTGTATATTTACCCGGTTCTTATTGCTATCAGATCGTCATGGATAACAAGGCGCACAGCGGCAAAGTTAAGATCAGTCTGCAGAATCAGGCGTCCATAAAGGAATGCAAAGACCCCAACGTGTCAGGACATGGTAAGGGGCTGGATGTAGATGAGCTGCAATGGACACAGAGTTTTGTATAGATATTCACTCATCTGACTCTTAATATTAACTCTTGTTTCCTCTTGCTTCAGCGGAGAGCTACGCTCGGGAGTTCTTTGACGTGTTGGTGGCGTTCGTCTGTCTGCTGTCCCTGCTGCTGTGTGGCCGCTCCATCGTCAGAGGCATCCTCCTGCAGCACGTAAGACAGCACACCAAAACCTGTACATCCCATTCATTAGTCTACATTACATCAGACTGTGTTTTAAAGGTTTAAACTCATATTGTTTACATCCATGTTTACCTGATAGCACAGTCTTCTTCTTCTTTGCTTTTGCTGTCACGTAGCTGTGTTTCCTTGTACAATACCAACAATATTTCACCTGTTGTTTATTGGAATAATGAGAAACCGTGGCAGGAATGTGTATAAAAACAAATAAACTATATACAGATAAGTTTAATCTAATTATAACAACAACAAATAACCCAGTTACGTTGGTGCATAGCATTACAAGTGTTCAAAGACTCCACCTGATATCTCGTCTATCAATTTAGTCATAAAGGAACATGTGACCCGGTTTATGGTGTGATTCACTGATAGCTAATAGAGCTGTATGTCACAGAGGAATGAGATGAATCAGGCTTAGGGAACAGATAATACGTACAGTGGGTTCAGTCCATTGTTATTTTTTGGTCTTTTTTGAGATTTGTTGATGTGATCATTTTTTAACTTTTTACGTGGTGACAAACGAAAATGCTCGGATGTTAGCAAGGCTGTGTTGCTGACCAGAGTTAGTTTGGTCTAGTTCAATAAAATTCAGATAGGCTGGTTTTGTTGGTAGTTTCCTCATTGTTGTTAATGACTGACTGATAAGGACTGAAATGTTGGGTGGATGGGGAACCACTGCTTTAAATCAGGGGCCAGACTTTACACAGTGGGGCTTGGGGTACTGCAGGAAATCTGAGTATTAGACACTTCATTTGTTGCATTCTGTTGACATTTTCTGTCATGTCATGTCCACAAAACCTCCCTAAAAGCGAGATATAAAAGTTCAGCCGGCAGACACATTGTTATTTATTTATTCCTTTAATTCTTTCAAAAGTCAAGTAAGTGCTCTGAAGACACTTCAGGGGCTAGTCCCGCCTGTAACTCCGCCCTGGATCTGCCCATGCTTTATGACATCAGGGGCACAGAGTGTAATGTGGATTAGACTGAAGTTGAAAATCACCTCTGACAGCTCTGAAAGAACTGCAGGTTCTGAGAAGTGCACCCTGAGAAGTGAACCACAACATTATTGTGAAAATGAATGAAATAATCTGGTACATAAGCCTCTATTAAAACCACCATTTGTTTCTTTTACACTGCATTTTTTGCGCTAAACAAAAGACATATTATATTATATTATTCCCTTTTATTAATGTTTTTTTATCTCCCAAACCAGGAGTATGTGCAGTTTTTCAAACACAAACTTGGCCGCAGTGTGAGCTGGGGAGACAGAATGGAGTTCATCAACGGCTGGTACATTCTGCTCATCATCAGCGACATGTTCACCATCATCGGCAGCTTCATCAAAATCGGGATCGAGTCCAAGGTGACGACAGAAAAATGCTAACTAAGCTTTTCCAGCTTCTCACTTCAATTCTCTTAATTAATTCCTGACAATCAATCATTTCACTGTTGTGATTCAGACTCTGTCATCATACGACATGTGCGGAATCCTGCTGGGAACCTCCACCCTGCTGGTGTGGGTGGGAGTCATCCGCTACCTCAGCTTCTTTCAGAAATACAACGTAGGTGAAAGACACACACACACACACACACACACACACACACACACACACACACACACACACACACACACGTAAAGGTCATGTTGGTAGGAAGGATGTCTGTAGATTTTGCCTATCATTGCGTCTCTCTTCATCTCACAGATCTTGATTGTGACTCTCAGAGCTGCTTTTCCAAACGTCATCCGCTTCTGCTGCTGTGCAGCTGCTATTTATTTGGGATATTGCTTCTGTGGATGGATCGTGCTGGGGCCCTATCATACCAAGGTACTGTACACACACACTCTGCTGTGAGCCGGCATGACTCATTCAGACCACATGGACACGTCAGAACAGCCTAATTCTCATGAAATGCCTTCCGGCACATCATCTTTGTATCTATGTATAATTAATAAGAAAACAAAATTAACATTTATTAAATATGAATCAGGGTGGCACTGTGGATATATTCTTTGTGCTTGTCATGTTGGTGTGCTGTGTTCTGGTCGAAAGAGGGCAGTCTAATAAATTAATAATCACACATGCAAAGAAATGAGACAACGAAAGGTTTTAATTAAAGGGAGCAATTAAACAAAATCACACACAAAGTAAAAGTTCTGTTTCATAAAGAATCATGCTGAAAGAATTAAAAGTCATAACTGAAGACATCCTGACTTTTAGTTCTTTGTGTTTATTAACAGCACAGAAGACATTAGACATTTTTTTAATATTGAGCAAACTAAATTTCATGTGTAAAATCAATGGAAGTGCCTCTTTTTAAAGTAATAGTAGGACATTCTGTATTTTGCCTTCTCATATGAGAAGTTTGACGTCCACCAGCAGCTGGTTAGCTTTGCACACTCAATTCCTGTAGTCTCTGACTTTTAGAGGTGCTGCTTGGCTGTTTTTGTCATTTATGGGCAAAGGCAGGCTAACTGTTTACAACTTTAAAGTCTTAAACTGAGTTTAAACTTAAACTCCCACCATGTAAGAAGGAGGTCCTTCATTCTAAAAGCAGACAGACTCTTTAACACCAGCATGACTTCATGATGTTTTTCTATATATTTCTTATTTATGAGCAATTTCTTATGAACCTTTTGTACACAAGCTGCTGTGATGAGTGAATTTATTTTGTGTGGGATTATTAGTCTAACTACCTCACTGTGCCGTACTGTACTGACTAGGCGTCATATGGTAGCAGTCAGTGGCTAGTCAGTTCACAAACCTTAGCTTGTGAATAACGACTGGAGAGTCTCTGCTCCTGCCAACCATGTTTTATTATAACACTGACTTAGCATTAACTGCGTCAGAGAGAGCTCATCTAGCCTCCTCTCTGGTCATTTGGGAAGTTTCTTGCAGTGGAACAACAACTAAAAACAGGTAGTACTACTCTTGTATAGAACTGACAAGAGTCAGAATCAATTCCACTCTGGAACCAAAGATTACTCCCCAATGAACCTGGCATAGTATTTATGTTGTATTTATGTGAAAGCTGCATCAATCGTTTCATCTCCTGTAGCTCTTGGCAGGAATTGTGTATTTCCCAAGAGGTCAAACTTTTCCCATAACATGTTGAGAAAGCCTTGGCCTCTCACCTCAGTGTCATTTCCTCATTTTTTTTATGCACACCACATTAATATTGCTTGCTTGTGTTGTTATTTCTCTGCATTGACTCCACGTGTACAGTTCCGCTCGCTGTCCATGGTGTCAGAGTGCCTGTTCTCCCTGATCAACGGAGACGACATGTTTGTGACGTTCTCTGAGATGGAGCAGAGCGGCACGCTGGTGTGGATCTTCAGCCAGGTCTACCTTTACACCTTCATCTCCCTCTTCATCTACATGGTGCTGTCCCTCTTCATCGCACTCATCACTGGAGCCTACGACACCATTATGGTACGGTTTCTTTTAGTTCCGCTCTTGTTTCTGTGCAAATTTAGCCAGTGTCGGACATCAGTTAAATACTTAGGTTTCAGACTAAACACTAGCAGAACTAATGGTATTAGAACAGCCTCAGCTGTGCTGAGCCGCTGGGATAGCCGTAGACTCCCACTGAGCTTATTGTTGTGTACACAGGGCTTAAAGTTCTCCAACACCATGAATGATATCAGGTACAGAGCTGTTTTAAATTCGCATAATACTTCATATAATGCCTACTGGACAACTTTTCAAACACGCAGATCTTTTCTTGCTTCACACTCTGAAAAGAGACAAGTTCAGGGCAAAGTTTAAAATGAACCTGCAACTGCCACGAAGAGATTATTTCATTTATAAAATTAAGTCAAGTCCAATTTAATATATCTTTTTGTCTTTTTGTATTTCGCTAAAGGGAGCAGAGCACAGAAAAGTGTTGAGATATCCGTGGTGAGATCAGTGTGTAGAAAATATTCAGCTTCGTGTTGTCCTTCTTCCCATAGGCCCAAACGAAGGAGGAGGTACGTGTTTCCGATCTGCACATGTTCATCTCGGAGTGCATGGACACACCCAGCTCTGGCAAGTTCCGCGGGCCCGAGGGCTCGTCGTGCTCCTTCCTCTGCTGCTGTGAATGGTGAGGAGGAGGAAGTGGATGCACAGAGAGAATAAGCAGTGTGTGTGTGTGCGTGTGTGAGAGAAAGGGCACGGGACTCTTGATTTTTTTCCCCCCTCTCTTTAAAGCACGATATTTCCACTCCAGTGACAGCCCGCCACAATTGCACTCATTTTCCAGATACCCTGCAGGGACGATAAATGCCTTGAGAGTGCACAGCCTGACCTTGGACCACGTCGTCCTCTGTAGTGTTTGAATTTTGCATTTAAATTTGTGCTGGAAGGATAGAATGCACTGCACTGTCACAAGGCCAATTACCTGCTTTTTTACTGTATGAATAATTTATTGTATCTTCCTGAAATGTCAGTTAGTTAGGGCTTTGATGACTAGAAGCATTATGCCAGTAAACATATTTATTGCTGTAGACTGGACTCAGGGTCCACTAAGTAAAATAGATTCACATTATCACTTGAATGACCCACAATGTACAGGCTTTTATTATTTTAGTGTCCACATGTCTACCATGGTTTTGTGCCTGTTGATTATGTATATATATGTATGTCTCTAAATCCTCATAGCAGAAATAGAATAGACACGAGACAGCTAGGCAAGCTGAAAAAAGCTGATTAACTGCTGTATATATGCATCAGCATCTGCAAGATTTTCAGTCAAGGCTGTTCCTCCACTCCTGATTTCATTCTTCGCTCTCCTCATCCCCTTTGTTCGTGTCCTCCTCTGAGGGAGATGATGGCTGCACCAGGAAGGACGAGCCCTGCAGCCAACCAGTTAGTTATCAATATGTATGAACTGTTCCTGTTGGAGAGCCAGATGACTGTGCTAATGCACTGTGACGCAGAGCCTTTTTACTGTTTGCTTTAAAGTGCTTTGTGCAAGGCTGCAAAATAATGTTTGACTACAAAATGTTACAATATTCCAGACGGGATGAAACAAAGATGTGAATTAGAGATCTCTGCATCAACCATGGACAGAAAAAACTTTTGTTTTATAGCTTTATTGTGTAGGTGAAATTAGGCAAAAAAAAAGGGTATGATCAAACTTAGCAACAAGACTCTTGGCTGTCAGACTTCCAGACTTCCAAGCAGGTCCAATGACGAGCATCCTCAACGTTTATTTTATTAATTTAGCAGTAAGAAATTACGAGACATAGATCTTTTTTTACAGTGCACAAGCACACTTCTAATCCATAATTTTTTAAGAATGATCATCTGCATTCACAGGCACATACAGCTGAGTGTCATCAGTAGAACTATAATTTGGCCATTAAATGTGAAAAGGGAAAAGCAGTGGGCCATGAACAGAGCCCTGAGGTACTACATTTTAATGTAGTCTTATTATAGTAAGTTTCTATTCAGTATACCAGCTTGTAGACCTCTTTGACTGTTTTGTTTTGGTGGAAAGAGGTGCAACCAAATCCAGGAAGACTAGAAAGGGCTCGGCATAAGTCAGTGGTACAACTTTTAACAAGTCTTGTGGCTGCGGGTAAAAAGTCAAATGCAGTTAGGGTTGAAGGATCCACGTGTAAATACATCAGCACCAACATTATATAGATGTTGGTATAGCATCAGAATTGAGTTTTCCATTCCAAACAGGAAAAGTTGGTACATTAGCACACCAGCTAGCCTTAACTAGCTGTCACTGCAGTTTGGGGGGGTTTTCAGTTCAAATGAATTTATCATGCGGTTTTTTCCTCTTAAGAAATGACACAATTCTATCTTACCTTATTTTGACCAAGTGTGTAGTTACTGTATTTTGGCTTTGTCCTCTTAGTTGGCATGTAAGCAGCTTAGAGAGTTGTGTCTTGTGTATTTTATATAAAGACTTGGACACTGTCAGTGCACTGACATTGAAGACAGGCGTCACAGGTCTTATTTGCTTTTTCTGTGAACGAGCGAGGGCATTTTAATAAACCAGCAGTTCTTCATTTTCTTTCTGTAAAGAGAAATTCTCTTCAGAATATCAGTCTTATTATAGAAACTCAGTGAATTGGGAAAGTCATCCCAGCATGCTGTGTGGAAACAAATGAAGGTCACTGTTCAATGCAAAATGGATGTTCTCTGCACAAACACTGTATCAGGACTAAGCAGTACATGTTTAATAGCTTACTGACAGCTTGACTTTAAATGAATATTGTTTACGATCACAGCAATGTGTTTCTTTTAATGAACGTTTGTTTACACTTACTTATTTGCACGTAATAAAGATGTACTGTCCGCACAGCTTCATCTGATTTAAGTGGATCACATGGGAGCTGTATAGCACAAAGGAGCAAAGCACTGTATATTTAATGCATCTGTTATTGTTCTCCTGACACCTGTGGGAAGGTTCTCTAATGCTACCTTGATTTAATGGTAACGGTAATGGTTATTGCTCTCTACATTTGTGTCTTTATATTTGGTATACTGTCTTAATTATTTTACTTTTTTGATTTTTTTTAAGAAGCAGATAGCTAAAGGGAGTTTGTTAGTGTTTGTATAGGAGGAACTTGTACAGGTTTTTACTCCCATTTGTACTGAATCTTTTCTGTGAAGATGCCACCTTCTCACTGAAAGTATGTGTCTGCAAAATAAAAAAAACAGGAAAGACTCTGACACTGATTTTTTATTAATAACCCTGTTGTCTAAACTAAACTAGACTATAACCAGCTGTACATGCTGTCCTTAATAACATTAACATCCTTACAGTGACAATGCTAAAATGCTGGTGTTAATATTTAACATGGTCCCTCTTTTGCATGCTAACATTTCCTAATTATCACCAAACAATGCCATTAGCTTTAGGTATTTGACCATAAACCACTAAAAATCTGATGGGCATAATTATCAAATTTCATGAAAATTCCAAAACTTGGACACATTTCATTTAAAACCACAAATTTCTTAATGGAGCCACAAAAGGAAAAAGCCTGGGGATCACTGAAGTCATTAAGATATACGTCAATGTTGAGATATATCACTGAATAATTGAAAAATCTGACATGCTGGTGGTGCTGGGGGAATAAAATCAAGGGACCACTAAAGTCGACCACAAACATTTGTACAAGATATCATGGCAAACCATCACCAACATCATCAACAACAGTTACTGAGATCTTTCAACATGGTGGACTGACAAACGGACAAATGGCAGAGCTCTATAAAACAAAAACAAAAACTATGAACTTATAAAAATGTACCCAGTAACACTTAAAATGTGAAATGAGAATGATGAAATAGTTGACTGAGAGACTGAGAGTTTTATCCACCAGGCCATCAGGATGCTCAATTCCCATATTCCATATTAAACACTTTGGGACTCCATACTGTATCTCTGTGGTGCCAGAGGGGCTGAAAAAAATGTGGGACTGTAAATTAATATTTATAATGAAACTATGTGAGGTGTACTCTGCAGTGTACTCTCTGTGTGTGCTGGCATCAGCTGCTATAGAAAATGATAGATGAAACACAAAGCTTGATTGCACGAAACTGATGAGGTATGGCCTGTAGTGTGTTGTGGTAGTCTGACTGCCACCACTAGAGGGTGAGAGCAGGCTCTGTCTGCAGCCATCAGCCAGCCAGTGAGAGGAAATCAAAATAATGCAGAAGCAATAAAGAAATGAAAGGAGCCTCAAATACAGGTGCTTTGGAGAGGAAGGGAGACATTTGTTACATTTGTTAAAGATAGAAAAGCTGAGTAAAGTACCTAACCTTCAACTCTACCATTATCAGCTTCATTGAACATGAGGCAAATGGATGCAGAGCCACAGAAGACACACTGGAGATGCAAATGGATAAAAATGAGAGAGCATGTGGGACAGAGGAAGATCCAATATGTGCACACTCACTCCTCTTAGTGCGGTGGAGTGGTATGACTGTCCAATATCCTTAGTACCTGCATGCATTATTTACTCAAGGATGCTACCAGGGCAGAGAGCACTTAGAATCAGACTGACAGAAACTGACCGGCCTGTTCTGAACATTATCAGGTTTCAGGTTAAAGCTGGTTAAACAGTCCTACAGAGAAAACATCCAGGGGAGTCAGAGGCTTGTTTCTCATCCTGGTGAAATGCATTCAACATGGCAACTGTGACATACATCTAGAGGTTTAAAGGACGAGAATATAAACCAACAGGAACATAAAACCTGACGTTTGCATTAAGCTCATTTATATTCTGTGCACAATATAGATACACATATACTGACCACTCACATAATGCAGAACATATATGATGAGCATCCATCAGTGAGCCTGTGCATGGTTCTTCACATGTTGCCTGATGGTGCGGTGGTGTCCTGCATGTTAATGATATGCTGCGCAGGCATGTTGTGCTCTTCAGGGAGACCATGCTGAGCAGCAGCTGCACCCGCATGTGCAAACCTGTATCTGCCTGCTTTTTGCACACACACACACATTTATAAGGTAATGATATTAGCCTTATTAGTGTGAAGTGTTATACAAACCTTGTGCATTTTGTAGCCAGTTGTGTTAAGAAGGGTTTTAACTTGTTAATATCGCTATAAAAAGATGGCAACTGTGTCTGATGTGATGGGTGTGCCTCTCTGTGCCAGCTGCTGGCGACGACCAGGAGATTCAGACTTCTGTGCAATCTGACTGTACAAGAAACACAGTGAGAGCATGCCTGTATCTGCTTAAATAACTAATGTGTTGTGTTAGAAGTTTGTCAAAGGTATCAGACCTCTGACTGGAGGCCAGGTTTTGGGGCTTGACTGAGCGCCAGCCCTTTTGTGCTATGGCTGCCCCAGCTGGACTGCGGGCCGGGGGGAAAAAACAATGAGATAAATAACACGGGAACTGTGCGGCGGGGTACACAGCCCTGCCCCTTCCTGTCTCCGCTGCCGCACACCACCGCCTGTGTGAAAAAAAAAACACCTTCCTCTCTTTGTTGTGCCTGGTTCACCATGCCAATATGTCCATCAGCATCAAGCCAACAGGCATCCAACCCCCCCAGAGTCCCCACCCTCTTCCTGGTCTCCTTCCATGTCTTTCATACACTTGCACACACACACACCTGCAGGCATACTGTCTGATCACATGTTCACACACACAGCTATAGTATGAGGATGTGATTTTTAACTACATTCAGTCTGAGCAACTACTTTGAATAAGTTGATTAATCGTGCAGATATTTCCGTGGGTGTGACTTTGTGATTTAACAGCAAGACAAGCAGCAAAACAAGCAGCAAGAAAAAGAAGCTGAATGATGAGAGGTGCCATCCTCTGAGCTGACGGCTGATCCACTTCAGAGGAACACAAACAAAACTTCCTCTGGAAATCTGACAGAGAAAGATAAAGACAGACCGAGGGATAACATGCAGTCAGATGCACGTGTGCCGTATGTTTTCAGTTCTGTGCCACCCTGAGCTCAAACGAGCAGCGCAGGGGCCAAATCTCCCCTCTGCAGCACTTGGAACGAGAAGAGTGCACCACAGGCTCGACTTGAAAAGAAGCCCATCCAGAACAGAGCAGTACACAAAAGCCTGGCTCATGTAGACAGGGGCAGGCGGCTGCCGGGAGCTGAGCAGCAGCACACCAGACAGACAGACAGACAGACAGGCAGCATGCCCACCCAGACTGTCTCTGATGAAAAACCCTGTTTTGGTGAGGAGCACAGCACACAGAAACAAAAGCTTGCAAGCCACGAAACAACGCCCTTCAAGATCTAACTGTGACTGAGAGAAAACACACAACTTAACTGAAAGGATATCATGTTGTATATATACTAATGTCTAGCTGGCGAGATCATCCTGTTCAATTAGTTTTATCCACTCTTGGCCAGGAAATTTGACTTTTAAGACAAAGAAACATAAAAAAAAAATAGGTAAGGCCTTTAATCTTACATCAATATTTACATCCTAATCTGAAAATAACTTGTGTAACACTCATTTGTAATGGCCGGAATCAAATTAACATGACAATTTAGCAATCAACAGGTCTGAAATGTGTTCAGAGTTTTGAAATTCTCAATGCAACAGTCACATCGGAGGCAGACAATGCAGGCAACTTGATGCATGTGAGGCAGCAGTAATGCACCGTTAATGTGTGTGTGTGTGTGTGTGTGTGTGTGTGTGTGTGTGTGTGCAGTCGGGCATGGAGAAAGGAAGAAAAGGGTTTGAAGAGGAGAGAAAAGGGGGTGCAGGGGCCTAACAGGGGGGGCAACAGACAACCAGGAGGAACTCGGAGCAACAGAGTAGGGTGACTTGCAAGAGGTGACATCATCCTTAATTTGAATAATCCCCCAGCCTGGGAGGTGATTGGCTGAGCTTAGAGAAAGCAGAGTTCTCCTGCTAGTCGCTATTCACCCCTTTCAATTTCAGCATGGCGCGCTGTCCTGATGAATGCTGCCTTCAAGGACTCGTAGTAACCAGTGACAGCATGGTAGTAACCTGCTATTTCTGAGATTGTATGCTGTACAGAAAATGGTTTGAATAATTCTGAAATAAAACTAATTTTCTGATAACAATAACATCCTACATAGTGATCAAGAAGTGTTCTGTGTGTGTGCATCTGGAAGAAGCCTATTGTGTAATTATTATTATTATTATTTTTACCAGAGAGCAGTGAAACCCAGAATTAAATTAGCCCAATAAAATTCAGTTGACACAGGCTCTGTGTTCTCTACGGGTCATTTGTGTATTTTTATGTGCTGTGAGGACATGCCTCACAAGTGTGGCCACACCAGACATAATAACCTAAACAGCTGTCCCACCCTCCATTTATCTACTCGCCATTAAACAGACTGGTAATGCAGTGAAAGGGACACAACCCTAATTAACATTATGCAAATGACAGCAGTGCTTGGCCATTTGATTGCACTGACAAATTTTGTTTTGTACTTAGTCATTCCTCAGTTTAAAATGATTCTTCTTGTCACACCCACCACTGAGCGGTTTGACAGGGTGGATCCATACAAAGACATCTCTAATGGTGTAAAGTTAGATTTGTCATACAGGTGTAGCTGATGTACTTTAACGCTACATATTCCTGAACAATTTTGCAATTTTTGCATGGTAAGGTCAGTTTACTTGTAAAGGTTAGAGCTATAAACCTGTAAAATGTATTCTGTGGCTCTGGGGGGAGCTTTGTAAAGTTCAACCTAACAATGTTATTAAAGTTATTTTATATCTCAGCCTCACAATTCCACCAGCTTATTGGAAGTGCAACACTAAACTGCTGGAGAACCGCCTTAATTGAAGTACAACAAACCAATCAAGTGCACTCACGATCATTTTCACTATCAGTTAACCTGCAGACGGTTTTCTTAAAATGTTTTCTTAAATGTTAAACAGTTTATACCAGACTATTTTTTTGGCCAGGACCAGTAACTTACTGCAAGCTCCATAGTATAGCACAAAACCCCAGCTAAAAACAGTTTCATTCAAATGAGTGAATTAGAAGTGTTAATAAAATTCATATTAATATGAATTAATACTAATATGAGTGTTAATAGTATAATAATGGTAACTGGTAGACTTTGTTTGTTAAAGGTGCAGTGTGTAAGATTTGGGGCCTTTATTTTCAAAATAAGGCATATTCATAACTATGTTTTCATGCATGTATGATGATCTGAAAATAAGAATATTTCTGTTTTTGTTACATAAGAATTCTCCTTTTATCTACACTGGGAGCGGGTCCTCTTTCATGGAGGCCGCCATATTGAAACACTGTGTTTCTACAGTAGCCCTGAACAGACAAACTAAGTAGTGACACTCTTTTACACCAAGAAGGTGAGGGTGATGTGAGGAGATTGCAATACAGCGATTAGACCACTAGATGCAACTAAATTCTACACGCTGGACCTTTGATTTATTATGCTAGGCTACGCTAACCGGCTACAGGCTGTAGCTTTATATTTAGAGCTGGCTTAAGGCTGACCAATGATACCATGAATGACCTCTCAACGAGCTAACGTTAATAATCATGTAATCATCTTGTTTTCTCTGTTATTATATGACTAATAGGTTAATTAGCCATTAGTTGATTCACACATAACATGATGACCGGGGGCCGCAGTATGTGAGCAGAGCCTGCTTTTATACATGCCGGCTCGTTTTTTCATCTATAACAGCATTAATATACACCTTTTATTATTCCGACATTTTCATGAGCGCATGAAGGCAGCGGCTGCGCTGTCCTCTCCTCCGCCTGTCTATCCATCCGTCCGCCGGTCTACTGCCGTCTATGTGTGTGTGTGTGTGTGTGTGTGTGTGTGTGTGTGGGAGAGAGAGAGTGTGTGTGTGTGTGTGAGTGAGTGAAGCGTCATTCTCCTCCTTTCTTCCTTTCAGGGAACGCGCATCACTTGAGAGAAACGGCGCCTGAGAACCAGAAGTTTCTTCTTCTCCTCTGTCGGCTCTGCTCCATTCGCTCCGGTTTCCTCCACCCCCCTTCTTCCACGATACTCCTCCGTTTTTTCCCCGGTTTCATTTTTATCCTCATCCTCACTTTCTCTTTTTTTTCTCACACTCGAGGAGGACTCAGCCGGGGGTGTAGCAGCAGCGAACACAGGGCGTAGCTGGAGAGGATTTGGCTAGCTCCGCCGCCGCACTGACCGGGTAAGGGCGACATTGATTTAGCTTCAGCTAACATGCTAACGCCAGTTTGTGACTACCGGCGGGCTCATTAACGTTAATGAACGCTCCGTGCGTCGTATGTGAAATATTCGACTCTCTGGCGTACTTACCGTGTTATTACTTTGTGTTTCCCTCCCACTGTAACACTAAACTGTACTCTGTCTCTGTGCTGTCTCTTTGTGTGACTGAATATTAGTGTTAAAATGTGTGAAACGTTTGCTTTCACCGTCAGCTCGTGTGTTGCGGTGAGCCGCTCCTCTCCGCTCCTGTTGAAGCGCTGATGGGGCGGTGGCAGGCTGGCTGGCTGCACGCTCTCTGGAAGTGCTCAGCAGACGTGTGAGGCTAACCCTCACACACATTCAGTCTTTTTTCATTTATTCTCTTTTTCACTAACACACCGTGTGTCTTCTTCTGTGTCACCATTTTGTCTGCCTTTTCCCTCCATAAACTTTTTCCCCCCCTCACCTCGCCCTCCCCTCCTTCTCCATCCTCCATCCTCCATCGCGGATGCCCATTGTTCTGCTCTGTGACGGGCCGAGAAATGTTTCAGCCGCCTGATGGGGGTGATGGGGGGGGCATGATCATTTTCACAGATGCCCTCTCTGTTGTCTAAACACAGAGGGATTATAAAGTAATGATTTCTTGAATCAGACCTCGGAGGGAGTGTATGAAGCTGAAATATCTCCCAGAGGTCTGTGCACAGAGAACTGGTGTATAATCAGAGGTGATTAATGTCACCACCACCAAAAAGTGATCTGCCTTTGTGGTGTGAGAATGAAGCCACAGCGCCTCCTTCACTGCCTCTTTTTTTTTTTTTTTTGGTGAGCGCAACAAGACAGATTACACTCCTCTCCTGTAGAACAATGGGGAGGAGAGAGCGCTGCCTGCTCCCAGAGCCTGGCCAAGCAGCATTTAATAAACTACAATCATGCAAGCATTGGAAATCTTTATCCTCAGCCCACATTGCTATTCTCCCCTGAGGTGCAGCAGACAAGCGACATTAAACTGTCTCAATCCTTGTGGCCACAGTGGGCATGGGTGGGTCAATAATGTGTGGCCATCGACCATGAGGTATTGATGTCATCCTGAGTAAATGGCATCCCAGGGCGACTAATATGAGCGCTTTGAAGGCTCGGCCAACGCAGGGCTTGGAGAAGCTCCAGGACTCTTAAGTCAGAGGTGGGCTAAGCCATCAGCTAGTCCCCCTTCCAACCCCCCCTTGTACATGGATGAGAGAATGGCTGACTCACAGTGTTGGTGGATGAGGCAGGGAAATGGAGGACAGACAAGTGGCCTAATGCAATCATAGGAAATTCAATTTAGCAGCCATTAAAAAGCACGCTCTGTTTTTATGAAGTTATTTAAGATGGTCTTAAAAAGCCTGTTAGATGGAGGATGTGGTTTATTGCCTGAGGCATGGATTTGTCAGGAACTGGACTCGAATGAATGAAGCAGAGGATTGTAATAGTGGAAACACAAACAGAAAAATGTTATATTGAAAATTGGGTACAATCATCTCTGTTCCATTGTGTTGTGGACTGTAGGTTAATCTTTTCTGCATTGTTGTTTTTAACAGGACGTATCACTTTGTCTCCTGTCACGAGCAGATCTGCTCTCTGCTGGACCAGTCACAATCAAGGGTGTGTGTGTGTGTGTGTGTGTGTGTGTGTCTACAGTGTTAGCTGCCCATCGCGATAAGAGGGCAGACTGCTGCTGTTTTAACCAATCGGAGAGGGCGTACACTAAAAAATGTTAAAATGCTGGTTCAATTAATAAATACTTGTCAATGATTAGAATGATTAATAATTAGTAGATTGTAATTTATTTGTTCAAAGTAATGATATCTAATATCATCTAAAGAGATTCTTTTATTTTTCCTATTTTATTATCAGTAATTTATTATATCAACTGCAGCTGAAACAATGATTCAGTTCATCGACTCATAGTTTTATATTTTTATAAATAATGTCAAACATTCACTGGTTCCAGTTGATAAAATGTAAGAATTTATTGTTTTTTCAATCATGTATAATGAAAATGAAAAATATCCGAACAGGCAATTTGCATATGCTTCATTGGATTCATGGAAATCATAATATAATTAATGTATAATATATTATTTATATGTAATATAATGTTTTCTGACATTTTATAGAGACATGTATGAATCCATTCATTCAGAAAATGGTTGGTGGAGTCATAGCTGATGAAGATAATTGTGATGATGAATGTTGTAGTTGTGCAGTTGTCACGATAAGAACGTTCCTCCTCTGTTGTGATTATTCTGTGTAACGTTACTTAAGAATGGTCACAGAATATTTTCACTTTTTTCATGAAGGTCATATTTTAGTGCATTTTATATTCTAATAAGCTTTTTTGCCTCCAACTGGTCTCTTGACCCTGAGAAGGCAGATGATTGTCCCTCTAATAGACCTGTGTGTCAGCCTCAGGACTGCTCTGGGTGGGTGTGTGTGAGTCATATTGAAATCCCCCCGAGCTCTCAACTTCTAAACTGTGACAAGGGCAAAGCCTGTGCCTCTGGTCATCCAGCTTTTTTCAGCCTGAACCCGTGATCCTTCTTGATGCACTTCTTGACGCCATTAAAAATGACCACCATCATCTGTGGGTCCGCAGCAACAGCAGAACAGTTTCTTGTTCACAGATAATCAGAACTGAACAGAAACTCTACGTTTGACTGAATTTCCCTCTCTGTTTTCTGGGTGGGTTTAAGGAAACTGCCACCAGCCCGACAGCGGAGATAAAGTAGAGATAAACGTTTCTGTCGTCTGTGCTCCTCAAGTCATGACAGCAGCTTTGGTTGTCACAGTTGTCAGGGCACGCAGTAGGCAGCTGGCGACGTGGTTTTGAAGCTGTATATGCCAGCAGCTGCAGTAATTTGCTGTGTTTGGACACTCTGAATTCCTCTGGTGGGAGGATGGATAAAGGACATGGTTCACAGCCCTGTTGCTAGGCTTCAAGACCAAATTTTTCATGGCACAGTGTGTTAGCGGTGCCTGGTGGTTTGGTGTAATGCAGCCTTGGAGATGTTGGAAACGAGGCCAGAAATGTCGCTCGCTCACTCCGTCGGCGGTTAGCTCTGCCCGACCACCTGTGGCTCACACATATTTGTGTCATGTGGTCCCTCTTTACATCGGCACTGCTGTACGTTTACTGCTCTGCTCCAGTGGCTGATGTGGTCCAGATTATGTCAAAGGAAACCCCAGCCTGTCCTCACCATGGCCACGTGTGGAATGACAGGTATTTGTGCCAGACACTGGTGCTGACAGAATGATAAACTCTCTTTACCATGAGCAGCTGTGGGCTGATTTATTTCTCTGTCATATCAATTCCTCCTGGTGACATTGAACTCGGGCTGTGCCCTGTCTCAGTGTGTTTGCATGCTGTCACAAAAACTCATCATCAGCTCTGTGTCAAGTGCTAAATGCATGTTCTTTCTGTTAATTGTGGACGTTCTGAAAGTGAAGTTTCTGGTGTTCTGAGGCCAGTCGTGTGCTTTTGTTCTTAGAGAGCTGCTGATCTGGTCAGCCATCCAACCTGCTGCCGTCCTGCGAGTGAGCAGATCTGGAACGTGCCTTGTTCCACTTCAAACAGGAGGACATAATCCTCTTATGGACACAGTCGTTCCACTCTGTACTTTGCGTGCGTGCGTCCGTGCCCCTGTGCAAAATCTCGAGAGAGATCGACGAAAGCCTCTCGGGTGTGTGTCCCGTCATCCTGTCCAGATGCCTCGGTTCTGCCCTCTTCATCCTGTATCTGTATCTGGCGTCATTGATCCGAGCCACCAGCTGGTCCTGGGCCGGCCTGATCTCATTTACCCCCAGAGAGGAGCTTGTTTGTGGGCAGACGGCCCATTATGGACACGATCCAGCAGCTCTTCAAGTTACAAATTAGCCTTAGTTTCTGTGTTGCCACTCGGTCAGGTCTTCTGTCTATTTCCTGCTTACCCACTTGTCTCTGCCTACCCATCCCCCCTCTCCCTTTTCATTGTCCTCTCCTCAAACCTCGTCCCTGCTCTTATCTCCCAGGGGAGCGAGCTAACAGCATCAGAGTAATGCACTTCCTCTGCCCGCCTCTGTCTTTTTCTCTGTCCATCCCATCTGTGGAGCTGCTAGCCTGACTCCCTGCTTCCTCCTGTGCGATCAATATCCACACCGCCGAGCCCAGCGCTGCCCTGCTGCTTCTCCCTGCAGGCGGTGGAGCTCAGCCAGGCCGTAGTAGGACCCTTGCCGCTGGGGCCTTGTTTGTAGTCAGGCTCTGTCTCTGCCCTTATTGTTTTGGGGGGCTGGCGGACCCTCCAGCCCTGCCAGCCCACAGCATTGTCTAGTCTCTGGGACATACTGACGCCTGTGTTTCTGCTGCATATCCTTCCCTCGTTCTTTCTTGTCTTTCTTGGGCTTCTATCTGTCTCTCTCTCTGTCCTCGTAGCTGTGTCTGTGGACTGTTTGGGGACCGCCGAGGCCGACTGTACAAGATTAGCATCTCTCTTTGTCCAGGGTTAACAAGCTCTGTCATGTGTTAATCTGCCCGTCCCCAGGGGGGCCGAGTTTCTCCGAGCCTGCGCGCACCATGAGAAGGACGGGCTTTGAGTGTTGTGTGTGTGTGTGTGTGTGTGTGTGTGTTGTGTGCATCAGTTTGTTTGGTGTTTGTAGGAAGGAGGGGGTTGGTGTGAGCGCACACAATGCACAGCCCTGATGAGCATCGGCATTCTTTCCCATCTGTGGCACTCATACCCGCCTCTCTGCTGCTTGTTACATTTTATTATCAGGAGAAATGTGATGAGGAAGAGGAGGAATGCTTTTATATCGTCTCGTAATCCTTTAATTTCAGTTGAGGACATTGTAAAATCTCTATGTGAAGCTCCAAAGAGTTCTTAGGATTAGTGCCAGTCTTTCTGATCACATGTTTCTGTGATCCAGGTGTCTGTCACACAATCTGCTTCTTCTTCCTCACACACACACACACACACACACACACACACACACACACACAAGAAGACAAGTAAACAGGGAGACACAAAAAAAGCCGTGTTCCTTCCTCTCAGCAGGGCCTTTGTTCCAGCTCACTTTGTCTCATTGAGCATCACCGCAGCCCACCGGCCCACCTCCAAATCAATTGGTAGGAATAACGGCACTACACGCCGTTAGGGAGTTTACTTGACAATCAGCAGGCGGGAAAACCGATGTGTGTTTGTTTGTTGATACCCCGCTGTGAGCGAGAGGTAGGTCGGAATAACTAATGGCATCACAGCAATGTTTTTCCTCACAGTATGTATCCGTCCACCTTTTGATGTGTTTTAAATGTGCATGTGATTCGAAATGTCAGAAAATGCTAAAAAATCTCAATATTATGCTTATCTGAGGTGGAAATCTCTCACTGTTTGTCAACCACAGTCCAGATTAGAGAAGATCTACGTCTCCTTCAGTGGTTACTGTACACTGACAGCAATCAATGAGCAGCAGCTTTAGCCCCTGGATGTGCCTCTAAGGCTCCCCTGTCCTACCTTATTGATGAAGGTTGATGGGAAGATTGGCAGAGTGCTGAAAGAAGTGCTTCACCTCCTCTGTTTGTTTCTAAGGGAAAATCATTTCATCTGTATTGTTTGTTCCTGAAATAGAAGAGAAATAAATGTAATACAGAAAGATCAAGATACAAACACATTCCATATATCATGTGTCACTAAACGTGGTTTTGAGCAGGGTTAGTACATTAATAAAACAGCATTTATAGAAACATTCATATTTTGTTATCCTACCATTAAAGGTGTTCTTGTTTTCTGGATTCATTTACATGTAATTCCATCTGATAATACAGATTCAGTTATATATTTTGCCTAAAACATGCAGAGGACAGTGGAGCAACAGTAATGTTGCTTGAAGTTACAGAGCAGTTCTAACCAAAGTTGCAACAGTCAGGCAAAGACGCAGCGTTGCCTAATTTGCCACATTTTTGACATTTGCTCTTTGCATAACATTTTGATGGAAGCCTAGGTGTCTCTCTGTTTCTCTCTCTGTCTCTCCCTCTCTGTCTCTCTCTCTCTCTGTCTCTCTCTCTCTGTCTCTCTCTCTGTCTCTCTCCCGTGCTCGCTCGGCCCTCCCACAGTCTGTGGGGAATGCCATGGTGAGCAGCGGGCTTTGTTTGGAGTTTATTTGTGTGCAGGACAGAGGCGGTTTCCTGACCTCAGGTCGGGGGTGTTTGGAGAATGTGTGAGCTGTGATTAGCATCAAGTTACCCCCCCTCCCCCCCAGCTGGATTGAACGGGCTGTCATGTACCTTCAGACGACTCCCACACACAACACCTATCAGTTCTCTCCATCCGGACCTGCACACATCCTCATTAGGGATGTGTTTGGTAACAGTCTGTGGCTCTCAGAGGTTTCAGTTTCCAGAGAGCAGCGGCAAGCTCCTCTGAAGTGTGTTGGAGCTGAGGAAGACGCAGTGACGTGCAAAGAAACCACCTGCTAAGTGTCCTGACAGAGAGTTGGTTTGCTGTGATCCTGAGCTGAGTGCTAATGAGGAGGTTTAGTTTAGAGATGACACGGCTTTATTTGAAATATCTCTTTACTTGTTGTGCTCTACCTGTTTGTTGATGTGTGATGGTGGCTGTTGCAGCTGTTAGTCTGTCTGCGTAAACGTAAATGAAACATTGAGTGGTGGAGCGTTTCTGCTGCACATCAGAAGTTTTGATTCAGTTCTCTAAGAAGTAAAGATGGATCTCTGTCTCTGACGTCCTCTGTAGCATTCATCTCTCTTAGTCCTCTCTGACAGCCATCGTGTTCCCCTGGTCTTAACTCCACCTTCTAGTTACTGATGAAATATTTCATGAACTGATGCTGGATTTGTTTTGACACTTTTGATTATGGCTGCTGCCCCATCAATTAAGAAATGTAATTCTTTTTTTTGCAGCACAGTTTTAAGCAGCATGACATCGTTCCAAATCTGGCTGTATCATTCTTAAGTTTTTGTGTTGTGAGGACACAATGAAATGAATGGAGCAGTGTGTAGGATTTAGTGGCATCGGCATCAGCTGTGTGGTTGATGATTGCAACCTTGTTGTCTCACCCTCTCCTTCCTAGTATGAAGACATGAAAGGCCCTTTCTGTCTGTTGTGGAGAAACTTAGAGAAGTAAGTAACTAAAACATATCATTTCTCTGATGATGGTGATCATACACTAATGAAAAGGTAATGCATATTATATATTATATTAAAACATGGACCTTTAAGGCTGTTACTAATCACTGTTTCCATTACTGAGTTATCTCCTGCCCAGCGTTTCATCTTCTGTCGATCATCTAATGGATTCATGAACTTGTTGCGTTAACTCTGTTTGAATAATTTTTGTCGACTTTCTTCTCTGGTATGACTTAATTGAACTTAAACCTATCAAAAGAATGCATTGTGTGTGGGTTGTATAATGGAAGCCGTGAGTCTAAGTAGCTCTAAATGGGGTGTTGAGTTGACTGAGACTACTGTTGTGATTGAGAGTAGGTTGAATGGACAATCTCAGGCACCGTGCCAGCATGTGGCATCTTGAATCTGACATTCACCCCCTTGAAAAGAGGAGGAGTGATATACACACAGACACGCATGTGCACAAAAACATACTTGACTTGTTTGATTATTTTTGGTTTCAGTCACAAGTTAAAACTGCGTCAAATCCGGGCCGGCCCGCTTCAGTCCTGCTCGGCCCTGTGCAGCATTGCCGTAAGCAAGAGAGCAGTAAATTATTGAAGCAGTGTTACTTAAAGCTCACAGGGTCGGGTTCCTCAAAGAGACAAAGGGAGAGACATTTAAGACATCGCCAGTTGTCTTTCCACATGAGTCCAGTGTAAATGAAACAAACATCCATTCAGAGCTTTGTCATTTGTGATTTTACACGAGGAGACGGGCTCTGGCTGTGACGCTCTATCAGCCACTCAAAGAGCAAACTGTTTGCTGCACGCCGAGATAAAAGCACGTCAATTACAGGGTCACAGGCCGCTCAGCGCTCGTTAAAACTGCCTCCAGAAACCAGAACCACAGAGATCCTCAGAGCCGAACCCTCTTATGCTTTGGTTATGTCTTAAGTGTTTCTGTCAAGCTCATGCGGGTTCATGACAGCATTAGCAGAAGGCTACATGGGCCACAAAAGCTCACTTTCTTTTTGCATCTTTTCTACCACCCCCCCAACCCCCCACCCGCCACTGCCTCCTTCCCCCACAATCCCTCTCTTTGACTACTATTTAGAGTAGGCCCCGGGGATAGAAGAAGGCTCACAGAATGCATATGTGCATACACAGTTGTGTACTGTGAAACCAGAGCCACACCACAGCGAATCATACATGGCCCCGGATGGGGGGCACTGTGATTTAGATCTTTGTATGGAGAAGGTGAAGAGTCTCTTGTCTCTACCCGACGGGTTGTGATTAGGCGCGAGCATATCTGACATTAAGTTAACATTTAGCTCAGTCACACACATGCATGCACACACACATGGCAGCTTCTTAATCACCCTTTGCACTGTGTTCTCTCTTTCTGTTCTTTAAATGTAACCTCCGGCCTGTAAACAGACGTGTTTAGTGGATGTACATCCCCCACCCTCTGTACACTCACAGCAGTAGATTGTATTGATGCAAAAAAAGGGGGTCGAAGTAGCAGTTTAGTTTTCTGTTTAAATATGCTGATGACCTGATTATTCAGAACCGGTGTGCGAGCGTCTAGACAGTCAGAAAAGCTCAGATCCCTCAGCGGAGTTGGATGCCTTCCAGTTATTGACAGTATAGGCCCAAACACTGCTGCTATGTGTCAGGGATACAGGCGCACACACACACACACACACACACACATTTTGTTAACCTCCCAGTGTGCGTATTCGGAAGGGATGATGCCTCGGAGGATGAGCACACCTAGGCCATCATTAACTTCCTGCTGGAGGCCATTTAAGTTCAAGAAGAAGAAGAAGAATGGAGCGAGCAGCGATGGCCTGAGAGCAGACTTCACAGAATGTCTTATTTAATATGAAATAATGAACTTGCAGAGTACATACATCAGACCTACAGTATGTTTCACAGCAGTGTGTGTGTGTGTGTGTGTGTGTGTGTGTGTGTGTGTGTGGACAGTGAGGATCGGGTGGGGGGGTTAGAATGGTTCCTTCACTGGTCTTTACTGATCCTGTACTTGGACCTCCGCCTGTGGTCTTTGTGTGGTTTAGTATTAGTGTGGGTTTCCTTTGTTCTCAGTCACTGTGTAGCTCATCTTTGAGGCTTGCAGAGAATTCGGAGTGGGACGCTGCCTGGAAGCTGCGACCACATGACTCGTCCGTCACACTGCCAAGGCCAACAAAACACATTTTTGCAGAGTCAACTACATTTAGAATCTCACAGTGAAAAATCTGCCAAATCTTAGGATAGATAGATAGATAGATAGATAGATAGATAGATAGATAGATAGATAGATAGATAGATAGATAGATAGATAGATAGATAGAGAATGAGTTTCCTCTCTCTGCACAGAGGGAGTCATTATACAGAGTTATGGCAGTTGGTAGGAATGACCTTCTCCTGCATCAGATGCAGGTTGAATACGTGCTGTAGAACCCCACATAGCTGCTCCAGCTGTCTTTTCACCTGGCTGCTGGAAGGTGGAGGTGGGTGGGGGATGTGACGAGGGGCTTAGAGATCCTGGATGTGTGGGAAGGCGTTGATGGGGAAATGTCTATTGTGGGGGTTGGGAGATATGCAGGGTCATCAGGCTGGTCATCAGAGGTGTGGGAGAGAAGAGGGTGTGGGGTCTGTGTGGCTAAGGGAGGGGTGAACTGAGGCTGAGGACTGAGGACACCAGCAAGACTCCCACTCCACTTCGCAATGCTCAGCTTTTGTTTTTTAGCTGAATGCTGAGTAGAGCTGCAGCCTGCTGAAGTAGGTATTCTCCTGCAGATCCTTTGTGTGTCACTCAGGCCACGGGAGGTCAGGACAGCTGCCCGGCCGCCAGGTGTGAGGTCACTTGGGCAGAAATCCTCTGTGGATTACACCATTTCATGTCCTAAACATTTCACACGGCGCTCCGTTCTTAACTGTCTTGAAATTAACCTAATGTAGCTGACAAAGCCATCTGTCTGGAATCTGCTGCTGGAAATGTGCGCCAACTCACCAGCCATTATGTATGTGCCCGATTAATACTGAATTCTGTCCCCTATGGGTTGAAAATGCCAGCTCATGTTTTACAGCCGAGGTTGCAGCTTTAATGGAGCCAAAGAGCTAAAGAGGATTTCCCATCCAGGGTTTGTCGTGGTTCTTGGAGGAAGTATTAGGACAGTTGTATGGATGGTAGGCCAATTTTATCAGCCAATATTGGCCTATCATAGATACACTGTATAAAGACGTATATGTTATTGATCTGAATTATTTTTTATAGGACAAAATGCAGAAAAAAGATGTTTGGGATCATTATGATCTATTAATTATGATCTATTTTTGTCATCTATTATGAGTCGTGCCTCCCACACACGGTCCAAAATCTGTGTAATTGTATGAATGTGGAGCGGGGCGGTAGAGCTGAAGGGGATTTCTCAGCAAAACTGTCCATTGATAAGTAGAATAAAAGGATTGTTGAGCAATTGAACTTCCAGCTCTTAGAAAACATGGCAGCCTCCGAACAGGCTGACTTAGAACGTTCAACTCTCCTCTCAAGTTTTCCCTCTTAGCACCGACTCACTCAGTGAAAAGTTTAAAATCTAATTAAGTTTAATGAAACCCTGTAATAATTGGTTAAATGTTTC
The DNA here is from genome assembly GCF_000972845.2 of Larimichthys crocea. Taxonomy (NCBI): domain Eukaryota; kingdom Metazoa; phylum Chordata; class Actinopteri; family Sciaenidae; genus Larimichthys; species Larimichthys crocea. The sequence continues at coordinate 13,178,214 of NC_040022.1, forward strand.
AGTCGGCAGCGCTGCAGTAATAAAGGATGAAATTCAAGATGGTTTAAAGCTGCTGGAACACGCTGGAGAAAGGCTTACAGATGGAAAATACACAACATAGCTTCATAATTATTCATGGTGGTCACAATTACTGAAGTCTAAATGTTTCATCAGTAATAAATAGAAAAGTACAATCATGAGAGACGTACGTACAGGGTCACTGGGTCAGCTAACAGCTAACATGGATTCTGTTTGTCTGTCTACTGAAATAGTAAAAATGTTACGATGCGTCTCGAAATACCTCCACCTCCAGTTTCTGTGAAGGGTAGATAAAAAGTATATTTCTCAAGTAGGTTCCTGCCCTGGTTTCCAGCCTGTTTATGCTCACCACTGACTGATGGTCTTAATGACGCAGGGCCGGCCGAGTGAGCAATAGAGCCTGAGAGAAGTGCAATCTCACAGCTGTCTGGAGACGTGCAGGAGAAAGAGAAATGTTCCTCTGGCTGTGGTGTGCAATCAGGATTTATCACTCTTATTTTTCTCACACACACACACACACACACACACATACACACACACACAGCAGTGTGGGGTAGTTTGGAGCTGAGCAGTGAAATGAGCAGCCTGGCCAGATGCTTTAAGTTTACTGTGGGAAGAAAACCAGAGTCTGAACGAGAGAGGAGGGAACGGTGATTGGACACATCTCATTTCCTGGTTCACTGCTCGGTCAGATTTGGTCACAGCATCGATAGCTGCAGCGGGTCGTAGTCAAACAGCTGTGTGCTTCACGTGGGTGGAGTTTGATATGTCAAAACTTTGTCCTGATGCAGTCAGCCACACACACACACACACACACGAGCTCCGTGCTAAAAGTGATTTCAAGTAACCTCCTTTTACCTGTTCTGGGCTGTAGGTGATCTTTCTTTTTCTTTTCTAGGATGAAGAAAGAATGACCTGCCCTCCTCTGCCTGTGATTGGCTTCCCTTGATGTTCTTACAATGGCTGAGTTGTCATTCCAGCTTGCACAGCTTAACATCTTGACGTAATGACACGACTGAATTAGGGGTGGGCGATATATCGAATATACTCGATATATCGCGGCTTGTTCTACGTGAGATGTATGAAATGACTATATCGCGACCATCGAGTACTTGTCACGTAAATGTTTTAAGCCGTCTGCATTTAATTCTCCGGAGTTTTGCCTGTGTCACTCCTGGTGCTGCTCACAGCACGCAGCACACTGCCCCGCCCACCCAGAAAAATCCCCTGCGCGCATGCGTACTTTTTGTATCAGGTGAGGAGAGAAGTGAAGAGCCCGAGCGAGTTAATTGAAGATGGAGACGGACGACTTGGTTCCGAAGAAAAACAACTGCGGTCACGCCAGCCGTCTCTCGTTTTCGCGTGGTCACGTCAGCTGCTCCAATATTTTCAAGTGCGCCCTTATTGCGACTTTATGTCAAATACTTTGAGAAAACTGGGAAAGTCAGCGCTAGCTTACTGCAGCGTGTGGACACTTCCGGTTTTCAAAATAAGACGTGGGTGTTAAATTTATTAAAGGTTTATTTATAAAATATGAAGAATGGTTAAAATTTGATTTAAAAAAGTGTGTCTCATAAGCCAAGTATGATCCTGCACTGCTTCAGTGCTCATATGTACATTATGAAATATATTAAAAATTCATAAAAAATATGACAAGTGTTAAAATGCTATAAAAAGAGGTGTGTCTCATACAGCAAGTGTAAATCTACTGTTCTACATTGATTCTGAGCAATTACAATGCTATCAAGGTAATAATGACATTATTATTTATTAGAAATAAACAATACAAAACAACAACAAAAATATCGAGATATATATCGTGTATCGCGATATAGCTTAAAAATATCGAGATATTGGTTACAGGCCATATCGTGCAGCCCTAGACTGAATAATAGAAGTGATAAATCTGCGACTATTATTATAGTAACCTGCGTCCTGTGCAAGAATGGAAAGTTTTCCAGGCGCAGCAACAGTAACTAAGGGAGGCAGAGCTTAGGTTAAACATTCAAACATTCAGACGCCTGAAAATGAGTGCAGAGTGTAAGACCACAGGTTGCTCTGAAACCAAAAATGAGAGCAGCCTATGTCGCAGCACCAACCTCCCTCACACCAGCGTCCAGCCACTCTCCTAAAAGCAGCGCCTGGTTGTGGTTAGTGACATAATTAAGCCAACTGTCCACGTTCTGCAGCCTCCCTGGCATTTAAAAACCTCCTGTGACTGAAGGGTGCGGCGCAAGTGGCTTCTCGCAGCTACCCGCCGTCTCCCTCTCAGCCTCCTCGGTCGTTTTGGGTGGCGTCCTGTTGCACTAGCTCTGTTCTCGTGTTGTTTGGAATACATGGGTATTTTTTATCTTAGTTCCTCTCTCTCTCTCTCTCTCTCTCTCTTTCTCTCCCCCTCTGGCCCTGCTCAGCTGCTCCGGCCATCTGTGCAAAGGCAAACAGAGAACAGAGGGATGGAAGGAGAGCGGTAGTGGTGGGGGAGGAAAGGACATGGAGCAAGGGGAATGGTAAGGAGAAAGGGAGGATCAGTGGAGAATGAAAGAGGGCCTTTTGACATGTGAGATTTAGTTTAGAAGATGAGTAAAGGATGATGGAAGAGGGAAAGAAAGACGAGGAAGGGAATTGTTTCCAGAAAGCCAGCAGCATAAAGATGATGTCTGTCCTCCTCTAGAAATAGGACAGTGAGTGTGTGCATACAAGTTTAGGTCAGTGGAAACTAGGATGACTAGTGATGTCTGGATTTTAGAGTTAGACCAGCAAACATGGGCCAATAGTGAGCTCATCCTACGCCTTGTTTTTTCCCCTCCCTCTCTCTCTCTGTCTCTCTTTCCTCTCCCTCCGTCCCACCTTCCCTCTCTGTTCCCATGCTCCACAGGCCAAGCCTCTTCCTCTGGGCCGGCCTGTGTGTTGCCTCACAGTTTGTCTCAGCGCTTAGCTTCCTGCACGGGCAGCTCCTCACTCTGTTTGTAAACTTTGACAAGCCCAGTTTCCTGCTACTCCCCCCCCCTCACCACTTTCCTCAAGGCTTCTGTCATACTTGTAAAATACCTATCCTCTTCCTCTCATCCTTCACTTGAAGGGGTGAGGGAAGGAAACAGTTGATGCAGACACTGTATGACAGCTTGTATTACAGATGATTTCCCATCATCCCACTTCTTGTCTTCAGTCGCTCATTTTTGTGTCTGCTCTGTTTGTGACCCGTGAGTCAAACTGTCTATCTTTGGCTTTACTGGCCATGCCTTGACCTACTTAGAGAACACATCCACGCCTGCCTCACCTCAGCCTACTTTTCTTTATAGAACCATTTTAGCCTCATAGTGTGAAGCTTCTCTCATCCACGTGCAGATTAAAAACTTGCGTGTCTCAATGTCGATACAGGTGGCACATTCCGTGCACATGCGTGCAGTTTGCGTGCTAAACCTTTCTGCGCTCCCTTAAGTGTTCCATCCCAGAAAACTAGTCTTCCACACTAGTGGCTCTCATGCCATTTTGTACCGAGGAAGAAAAACAAACCCGTAGCAGCCATGCTGGCCAAGTGTGTCACTGAGCTTTTCAGTGTCACAGAGGGGACCGTTTGCCTCCGCACTGCAGTTGCCATTGAAATGAAAGGAGGCTGTTTGCAGAATGAGATGTTTCTGCAGCAGACATGTCCTCCCCCTGCACACACATTGAACTAATCTTAAAATGTGTTGAGCCAAATGTCTGTCCCTCACAGCACGGCTTATGAAGATGTGTTTTTGCATGACCGCCTTTAATATGACAGTTCATGTTGTTCTCTATGAGTTACATCCTCCTGTTAAAGCTCTTGTATCAGGGCATTTCCTGTTCTATTTCTGTCCTAACAATCGATATGTCTGCTAACTCTTGGATGAATAAAAGCATTTATCTGTCTGTGATGCTGAAACTGTAAGAAGGTACAAGCCATAGCTTTATCTGACTCGTTCGCCAACAACATTCCTGGGGATCTGTCTACTGATAGAAGAAAGTGCCATTCATGTCTGGTCTTGCTGTTGACTAACTGTTGTACTGTATATCATCCTGTCTCTCTCCAGACCACATCTTGCCGTCTTCAGAAAGCCTGTAGACCTTTGACCATCCTGTGAGATTTAAGTCCATCAACCCTGCCCCGCAGAGACGGACAACTACCACTAAAGTGGAGATGAAGCCGGATGGGGTTGTCACGGCAGCGCTGGAGCCAATGGAAACATTGGAATCCAATCCAGTAAACGAGGCAGCACAGGAGCCCAACGAGGCAGCCAGTCCAGGTGGAGAGGAGATGCCACAGCAACCTGCAGGGGATATGGGCCAGGTGGAACCCCAGCCAGACCAGGCCAAGGAAACCCCAGCTGCCAAGACCAACGACAAGTCTTCAGGAGAATCCAAAGGCAAGACCACCAACAAGACCACAGCCAAGACAAAACCTGGCACCACCAGTCCGACCAAGACCACGACTGGCTCACGGCCCAACACATCCCAGAGCCGCCTCTCAAATGGCGTGTCCAAGCCCCAGACCAACGGAGTGGCTAAAAAGACCCCAACTGCTGCAGTCAAAAAGAGCACCCCGACCACAGCTCCCACCAAAAAACCAACAGGCCTGGCCGGAGCTCCAGCATCCAAGAACAAAGTGGGTGAGAAGAAAGCCGCGGGGGCTGCTCCCACAACCAACGGCGCAAAGTCAGCAACCGGGACAACAGCAGCCAAGAAGACCTCGTCCACGCCCGTTAACGGTGTCAAAAGCAACAACACAGCTGCTGCTACTAAAAAGGCCCCAGGTCAGTGAAAATGTCAGCGCCAAACCAAAAGTTGAGATGAGTGTGGTTCAGAATGTGGGCTGTAAGTCTAGCATGAAATGTCTTCACAGCTCACTCTAATGTGGAGTGTCCATTGTAATGTGATGACATGCAGATAGATGCACATAGATGGATTCAGCACACATATTAGACATGCCAGAGTGGCTGCTGCTGATCTAGAAATCAGATGCCCCAGATCCTTATGACACATACAGATATGTCTGCCTGACCTACATCTGTAATACACATTACTGTTATACTATGTAATGCTGGGCTTCACAGATTTCTTAACATGTTCTCTCTCCTCTCTTTCAGCTCCCAAACCTGCCTCTGCGACCCCCACCAAGCCCAGCTCCACTGCCTCACCCAAGCCCCCTGTTTCCAAGACAACAAGGTAGGCATGATATTTGTGTAGACCTGAAGCCTAACCCTCGCTAAAGAGCATCTGAAGGAGGTTTCCTCTGTGTCTGTGAAGCACAGACAGCTGTCTGTAATCGGTCCTCTCCTCAGACCTCCTTCAGGCACAGTGTTCTCCTTTTATTAAAACACTTCCCAATGGAGAAAATCTGCAAATTTGCTCCAGAACGTCAGCAAATGGGCATAAATTGCCATATACATAAGAACTGTAGGGAATAAGTTCAGCATATAAAACTCCTCAGTGCTAAAGGAGAAGCCGTTGGTTCAGACAGGCTTCATTTGGCTGCAGGTTCAAAGAAGACCCTGTTTAAGAAAAAAACACCCTGGAGGAATTAGGGACAATGATCCCCCACATAGAGGCTTGGAAGGGCTGCATATAAGTAGGCCAACAAGCAGCCAATGTCAGAACAAGCCTTGAAGGAATGCCTCACAGGGTTTCTCCAGAGAAAGCATTATTATTATACAGCAGCATTATTAATAAAACAAGTTTGTGGTTCCCAGATGGGAGGAGAAAGAATTGAGAACAAGAGAATGCTGTTATGTTTTTGTTTCTTTAGAGTGAGCACTTGTGTGTGTGTGTGTGTGTGTGTGTGTGTGTGTGTGTGTGTGGTGAGTCTGTGTTTTTGTGTGATCGAGTCAACATGTGTTCCTCACCTGAGTCACACTGTGGGCATGGTGTCGGGTCCTGAGGTGACTTGGCCACAGACCAGGAGAGGAAGCTGAAGGAGGTCTTTGTCCTGATCAGATAGAGCCTTCAGGAGTCTCACCCGCCATCTCCTCTCCTTCTTTGTTTGCTTGTGAGACCAATAGCCTCTTTCTTCCATACAGTTATGCTGTGATGGTGTATGGTATGATGTGTTATGTCATCATGTTGGTATGTGTGTGTGTGTAGACACATTGTTCAGTCAGAAACACTTGAGTCAAACAGATCACAAATTTGTTATCACACAGGAAATGGAAGAACAACCGTAAACTGCAAGCGAGCGAGGAACGTGCTTAAACGGGTTAGTTTAGTAGTAAGTCTGTTGGGTTATTATGAAGCTAGAGCTAGCAGCTTGTTAACTTAGCTTAGCATAGGGAAACAACTAGCCTAACTCTATCTAAATGTAACACAATCTGACCACCAGCAGAGTAAGTGTAAAAAATGTCAAACAGAATACTGACATGGTTTGCGTAGTGATCTTGAGATGTTCTGCGAGGCAGGTTTTGTCCTTAATTTAACCTCTAAATTCCGGCAGGACCCGACAGCGATGCATTCTGGCTTCGCCGCCATAGCTAATCGCGCCGGTTCTAGACAATGCTTGTAAATTTCTCCATGAGCGATGTGGCGCGTTCCAGAAGCTCCAGATGCTCCGCTCTGCGGAGAATACACAGCTGGTCTATATTTTATAGAAGCTGCGTCAAACAGCACAGAGCTGAGAAACAACGTTGAGAATCCAAATCCAAACACACACAGACCACAGGGAAACTACCAAAACACGTAACCTTCTTACTCATAACTGACTGTTATAGTAGAAGCGTGCAACGCAACACAAAATGACCAAATGTGAGCAAGTAAACACAGTCTGGCGGGAAAAATACTCACACACACTGTTGGGTTATGAAGCCGCTAGGAGAGCGCTGAGCCGTGTCTGGTGAAAGACAACCAACCGAACAGAGAAGTACGAAGTAGCTAATAGTTAATTGCAGATTTCATATTTAACTGGTTGAACAGCTGTGTTTGGTAGGAAAGGCCCTGCAGTTGAGAGTTTACACAGGGAGAAGAGAATCCATCACTCCCTCCACGGTAAATCTGGGTGGATGTTAGCCATCAGCACACAATGAGTGTCTGGCTGATAAGTAACAGAAATGATAGTACAGTTCTGTAGTACAGAACTTTTTGAAACTCTCAGATTTGAAAGAAGGTTTTGGTCTCAGACATCTCGTATTGTCTGGGCTTCTCTCCAGAGGACACAGCTCTGGCCATCAGCACAGTCAAAACAGCCAAATGATACAGTCATACGTCTGGTTCTTTTTCAGCATGTTCCCCTGTTTTCTTCTGTTCACTCATTAGCAATAGACAGTAAGGTGTTTCATCCCTCAGGTCCCCTCCCCCATCCACATGCCACATGCCGGGTAGCAGTTGGATTGTGGAGATTACGCTCAGATTACAGCTTTATACAATGGTTGATGTGCCAACATCTCATTAGTATTACACAAGAGTGCGCTGGTAATCACCATGACAGTACAGGACACTCAATATGCGACCTTTCTGAACCGTCATGGTGATTTCATTCATAGCCTTCATCGTGCCTCAGTTCTCTGTGGAACACAAATCACCATGTCCAAGTCACATTAACACAGTTCTATACAAATATCTCAAGATCACATTGAATACAGTAAACTGTGCACCAAGTCCATTTTATTCAAACATGCAGCACATAGAATATTTGTCATGACACACACAAGTTAAGTGCATGTTCTTAAATTTACAGACATGACCTCACACTGTAAATAATCTACTGAGTTCATCACTTTGTAGAATTTTCACATCTCTCTCCAGCCCATAATTCATGTTCAGTCAGCATGTCATGCCTCGACTGTAGTTTGGAATAATCAGCACATTTTGTCAATATTAATTAATTGTTTTTTCCAAATGACAAATGGCAAGAAATATACAAATGTCAGCTAAAATCCAATAATAACTGTTTGCTAGTGAACGGGTGCTGCACTCAGGGGCACCAAATATTGCATTAAAAGGGCAGTTCTTAATTTTAGTCTCTGTTTTTGTGCATGAATAAACGTGTGATTAAGACATCTACACCTGTCCTCTACCCCTGGATATGTTCCAAGGGGTAGAAAAGCTTGATGGGTCCTACCAATAACCTCCGTAAAGTCAAACCTCGGCTCCCACTCAGACCCCATTGTACTCGCTCAAGTGGTGGGTTAGGCTGTGAAATAAAAAGGTGTTAGGTAACACATTTGTCAAAAGACTGAGCTGAAAACCAGCCGCCGCTAATACTGTAATGAGGTTAAGATTGGATTGCACTTTAGATGCAGTATTTGTGTTGTCAGTGTGAGTCAGTAAAAAGTTCTACACAGAGCGGACGTGTCACCCAGACAAGAACTCAGCCTACATCTGAATCTACATGAGGGAGGTCTAACATGACTGAACTAACGTGTGTGTGTGTGTGTGCCTGTGTGTGTGTGTGTGTGTGCCTGTGTGTGTGTGTGTGTGTGTGTGTGTGTGTATATGTGATGTGCTTTGACAGAGCCATAAATTTCTGCTTTAATTAGATTTTGACCTTTTCTTCATTCAGGCCTACTATCAGCAGAGTGGTAGAGAGCTTGACAGATAACATTAACTGATACACACCCTGCCTCCCCTGTGGCTGTCACACACACACGCACACACAGTGGATCTCTCAATTCACTCTGAGGCTCCATTGATTGAATTCCATCTGCAGCAGGTTCCAGTTATTAGACAAATAAAGCGCAGAGCAAAAGCTGGTTCACTAAGTGACATCGATCTAATTTAAGGCCACTCATGAGTGTTTTTGTTTCTCCTGGTCAGCTGCAGGTTTTAGCCAGATTAAATTAGAAGCTGGCAGGAAATGAATCCAGTCAAAATAAGACATCCTGTGCAAACTTCCGGCCATAAAAACAGCCAAAAGAGAAACCAATAACTACATAGCATATTAACATATTTCAAAGCACCTTGTAAAGTTTTTTGAAAAGAGTTACTTTGTCGGAAGATTCATTACCAATTTAAGCTTATTGCCGATGGTTTGCTTAATAGTGGCGGTAAAGAGGATTATTGGGCTGATAGAAGATTGCTGCTACACACCTAAACCATAACAAAAAAAAGACCAAATCTGAGCAAGTTAACAAAGTCTGACGGGCTAAACGCCTCTGAAACGTGACAGAGATGTGCCCTGTGGGGTGTCTGTATTACAGTTATGCAGAATTAGGAGTATGGCAGCTTTGATTGATAGATTCATTCAGCCCACCTGAGCTCCACCAACTCTCCATCTCTTTGCTTAGTTTTGCATTAGCCAGGAGCCGGCAGAGGCAGGACTGCCAAGATGGAAATGGCCAGAGCCACCACTGAGCTTCGTCACGGAGACTACGTCCATGTTAACTACTGCAGTGGGTCACGTAGCGTTTTAAAGCTGAGTCAATAGTAATAGATGTTTGTCTGCATCATAAAAACAGTGTAGTGATAACAACTACAGACTTGGTGACAGACTTGGTGTGTGTGTGTGTGCTCGTGGGCACCTGCTGTTTGAAGCTGATTGCCCACAGCACGCAGTCTGTGACAGGAAACGTTTGAGCCTGATTAGTGTGTAAATGGAGAAAGTAGAAGATGATTACTGGTTGTTTGAATATTGCATCTGCGCATGCTGGGAGGTATGCCAACAGTCCAGTTGTGTGCATGAATATGGACCATTTTTTGTCTTTCCTGGGCAAAGATGATTCATGTCCAGTTATACATCATAGTCGGGGACTATAATGCAGCATGCAAGCCGCCCATCAGGACAGTATAGCACGCTGTGCGTACACTATATACAGGCGGTGCATCAGTGTGTGAACGTATGTGCTACTCATGGTAGGAGCAGCATGTGATTAGGATGCAAAACATGTATGTAGCCGGTATGTAGCTCAGTATGATGCAGTGAGGTAAAGGGGGGAAGGGAGACATATATGTGGGCTCTCTGAACACGTGGCACACTCACACGTGCCGCTATGCTCCCGGCTGGCCTGCTGCATCAGGATGGAGTAAAAACGAAGATGGTGGCTGTATGGAAGCTACACGGCTAAATAAGTCATGTGTCCCCGCTGAGCTCCCAGCACTGCTGCCAGAGACACAGGCAGAGCATGAAGGCTGTGAGATGTGTGCATAAATTTGTGTTTGTGTGTGCGATGGAGGGGAAGAGGGAGGCAGAGGGTATCCCTGTGTGAAACAGAGGAAGTCTTACCCTTCACTAGACTAGAGGACAGAACAAGGGTGTTGAGTCCTTTTTCTACAATCTCGGAGGAGGAAACGGGGCGAGCGTGCTGCCAGGCCATCAGGTGCTTTTCCATTTTTGCTGTCACTCTCCTGCCCTCCACTCAGCTCTCCGTGTTCCCACATCAGTCATGCTGTTTACCTCATTGATGGGCCCTCAGGGATGATAAATTTTTATTGCAGCGGATTAAATGCACCCCTCCTCATGATCTAACAAATTACTGCTGATGTAATGGTCCAGCACTGGTGTGTGTGTGGTTGTGTTTGTGTATGGTGAGCAGTAGCCCGGGTCCCCGCACCAGCCCCGAAAGCAGACGACATGTTGCGCAGGCTGTAAATCTCCCGTCCTGCCGCGGGTGTGGTCGATGTCGATGCGATGCGGTCTTCCACTGCCATGATTCTTCTAAAGGTTCAGCCGCATAGCCAATTACCAAATGGATTCAGTGGGAGTCGGAGGGAGGGAGGGACAGAAGGAGGCGTGTGTGTTTGAGTGTGAGACAAAGGTTTGATGTGCATGGGTGTGTTTGTGGGTGTGTTCACATGTAATGGATATCAGAGAAAACTGTTTGTGTTTCTCTCACCACACTCACGTCAGCTGTTCTACTTTCATATTCTGCTGATACAGTTACCATTTGAATTGTTTTTGGATTGTATTAAAACACATAATTATATGCACATATCTGCCTATGTGGCTGATGAAATATTTGAATAACCAGGATGTTTTCCTGTACTGTGTTCATCACGCTGAGTTCCAGCTGGCTCATATTGTCCTGAGAGGAGAGCTCTGATCAGCTTCATTTAACAATAACGTTTTCAAAGCTCCACTGGTGACGTGTCGGTAGCCTTCCTGAGTTGGCTCGCAGCCCGCCTCTGTAGTGTTTGTGGTGCTTAATTAACTCAGCATCATCTTTAATTTGCTTGCTTTGCTCTTCAGAGGAGAGGAGGGAGGTCCTCCCACCAGAGTTAGTGCAGGGAAGACTGCCTCCATGCTCGCTCATCTCCTGCTTACTCATTTAGTCCTTTCTCATTATTCTGATCACAGCCTGACTCGTGTTTTACTGTAACAAAGCAACACCATCAGGCATCCATGTTTTTACACACACACTCCAACAGTTGAGGAAATGTGAAGTTGCAATAAATTCATATAAATATTATTAACATTCAATAATAAGCTTCAATTTGCCTTGCCTGCAGTAGCTAACTGACAGAGTCACCTGATATTTCAGCTCCGGGCTTTTCTGGTCATTTGCTTTAACCCCAATTCATAGCTGTGTTTGTCTCAGCCTGGCCTGTGGTGAAATATGAACAATGAACACAAGCTGCATCATTCAAAGAGTTCATTTACTCTTACAGTCTTCTCTGTCGTTCAGCTGCCAGTGAGCTTAATCACAGAATCGAATGGAAGTGCATCACTGTGTCACACGCGTCACCGTGGCCAAGTGTTGTCGAACAACCTCGGATCTCAGAACAAAAACCTTGTTTCCCTGTGGCCTGCTCTCTTAAACTCTTTAATGGGTTTTCATCTGTGCAGACTGCCTTCTTCAATAAGCCAGAGGAAGACATTGATGGAAGATAATCGGATGTATATTATCAGCTCCCCCCGTCTCCTCTTTCTTCCTCAGCTGGCTGGTTCATTTCCAGTGCTCCGTAAAGTCGCCCTGTCTTTCTGGATTATCCATATTCCTTTTATCAGACAGATTATTGTGAATGCTCTTTGTGAATATCTCATCTTCAGCACACTTCATCTCTAATGCCAGTATCTCCGTCTTTTAATTCTCTTCATTTTCTTTCCGTGTCATTCTTTTCTTATCTTTAACTCTCTAATTCAGACACCACAGACTCAAACATTTACTTTCAACAGTTGTGGGTTTAAAATCTCACTCACTGTTTATCCATTGAAGCTTAGCACACTGCAGGATGTTATTGAGAAGAAATATCAGATGAGATTTATCTGCTCAGACTTAACTGTCTGATCCGAGCCAATGATTTACTGTTCAAAAGGTTTTTCCCTTAGCTAGCACTGCAGTTCAGCCAAGGACATGTCACCGCCGTGCCAGCTGATGATCATTTTCCTCGCTCCGTCTCTTCTGCGCCTTTTATACTACTCCATTACAAAATTATGAGAGGGCTTTGTTTTGCCACAAGAACGCTAACACGTTTACTAGCATATTTCCTGATCAGCGTTTTTCAGCCTTGCTGATTTTCCAGTAAACACGGTCAGCAGTAAATGGATGCGTCACAGATGAGTATTAGTGGTTTTTGCATGGCCGGAGGAGTTTTATAGACATGATCCAACAATCTGAGTATCAGTAACACACCTTTCACTGTGCCTAGAGTCGATCCTACATGATGTGGATCAACAGTAAAAGCTTGTTTGAACTTCTGACATGAACACACCCATATTGTGTTGCCACCCATTGCTGCCTGGCTTTAATCTCAGTACCAAACCGTCTTCCATTACATTTGCCAGGTTGTGGATAGTGTACTCGCACTCACACAATGAGCGTGCCTTTAACACAGCCTTTGGTTCCAGCTGGGGGATTTGGACAAGTTATTTTTGTTCTCCTTTCAGTATTAAAGATTAACATGGTCCCAGCCATCTTCGCTCTCCTGCTACCTCCCTGTTCTCTTTCTGCCAGTACTCGCTCAGTTCTTTATTTAGAAACAGGCAGTTAGTGCGAGCCCAGGAGATTGCACACCACAGTCTTGTCAGGAATACTAGATGTAGGTTACTTTGCTCAGATGTGACTTAGAAGCCAGCCTCTGGTCAAGGCAGGCATGACAGAGCAGGCATACTGATGCATACTGCCCCAAGCGTCCTTCCCCTGTGGGCAGAGGGGCAGACTATAGATCAGGGATGGGGTGGACTGTGGCTTGGACGTCCAAGCCACAGTCCACCCCATTCTCTGGGGTCCATTGTGACTCACTTCCCAAACTGCTTCACCTCATAGTCCCTCGGGGGAGTTTATCATGAGACTGTGGAAGAGTGACTGTGCCTGTTGTTACAGCTTTAGATGCTAATATACTTAAAAAAAATGTCCATAACACATTGTAATCAAAAGCCAGTTTTAAGTTCACATGTGAAGCTGTCAACACTGGCTGCTCTCTGAACATCAGGCATTAAAACTAAAAGCTGCCTCACTGAAAGCTTTTGCCGTGCACTCGAACGATTCCAAGACTTGTCCCAGACGAGCTAAGGGGCCATCCTGGGTCATGCACTTCAAGTATGTCAGACAAAAAGGCGGGAACAAGACTATGAAGTCTTTTAAAAAAAACAAAACCCTACAAAAACTGTCAGACAGCCACTGTCAGGACTTTGAAAATAGGTGTTATGTGTTCTGCCCTGTTTACAAGTACTCATTGGATTTGGGCTGATGTCACATCTGAAAGGTATTTAGGTCAGGGCCTTGCACGCTTCTGCAGGACTATCCTGTCCTTATGCCTACATGCCATTGTATTGTTTTTGAGTCTGGCAATCTATGCAAGCAATCTTGCTTGTGTTTGTGTTGTTTCCTGGGGTATCCTCTGGCAGTAGAAGTGACTAACGAGTGAGACGTCAGAGCTCACTGTCACAACCATTGTGAGGCACTGAGCATTGCATCTGATGTTTGCCCTGAGCTGTGAACGGCCTGTCACCCCTAATTAATCTTAATCCTTTGTTCCTTTTAAATGAAAATCACCATCTTATGGCGCTCACTGAAATATCATATCTCAAAATATCATGGGAATGTTGAATGATTGTAACAGTAATTCTATAGTACGTGAGTCAAGAGCTGTTCATGATTTGAAAAGAACAAATGTACCTTCAGCATCTCTGTGCTGTTGTAACTCATGGTATTCCTCAAATCTTATTCTTTGTTTTGTTTCTACAGGACTTCATCTGGCACGGCATCATCTCGTCCTGCCACAGGCTCAACCCGACCACCCACTGCCAGCGCATCCAAGAGCTCTGTAGCTGCAGCCAAACCTGCCACCCCTAAAACCTCCACCACTGCCAAGCCTGCTGCCTCCAAACCAACCTCCACTACACCCTCTGGTGGCAAACTTCCAGCATCACAAACATCCAGAAACACAACACCTGTGAAAAAAGGTAAAAAGACAAATTATAATGCATTCATGCTTTCAGAAAAAAGTTTGACCTGAAGCCATCTCTCTAAAATCAGGTCCATCCATCATTGTTTCCTTGTGTTTTGTTTCCCTCCAGATGTTACCAAACCAGCCACTGCAGCATCCAAAAAGCCTGCAGAGTCCCCCCTTACTCGCCCATCCTCTGCAACTAAGTCGGCAAAACCTGAGACTCCCAAATCAGCCTCGAAATCAGATGTCACCATCAAAAAGGCTCCTGCTAAGGCTGCAGACACAAAGACACCCAACCGCTCCAAAACACAAGACAATAAGACTCCTGCCAAGGATGCTTCCAAGACACCTGGCTCCAAAGCGACCAAGACCTCCAGCCCCAAGAAAACTGTGGGCAGCAGCACCCCAGTTTCTGTGAAACGTGGCCCCAAAGCTGCAATTCTTGCAGAACCTGCGAAGGAAGTCGCCACTGCTGTAGCTGCCACTGCAGCTATCGCTACTGCAGCTGCTGCCATTGTTGGGCCAGAGGAACCAGAACCTGCTGCACAACCAGCTGTTGAACCATCTGCTACGCCAGAAATGATGTCCAAACAGACTGAAGCATTACAAGAAGAAACTTCACCAGAACCAATTCCTGCACCAGTGTTAGAATCAGTGCAAGAACCAACACCAGAACCCGTACGGGAACTAACACCAGAACATGTACGAGAACCAACACCAGAACCCATACGTGAACCAACTCCAGAACCCATACGTGAACCAACTCCAGAACCGGTGCGAGAACCATCACCAGAGCCAATACGGGAACCTACACCAGAACCTGTACAAGAACCAACACCAGAGCCGATACGGGAACCTACACCAGAACCTGTACGAGAACCAACACCAGAGCCGATACGGGAACCAACACCAGAGCTAGAACTAGAAACATCTCCCGAGCCTGCTCTAGAGGTATCAGCAGAGGAAGATCTAGAAGCTGAACCGATCTCCAGTCCCCAGCTGGACCTCAAATTCGAGGAGTCTACAAATGACTTGGTTCCTTCTCTGGGAACTACTGTCATGTCTCCTCCTTCTTCCCCACCAGGCCCTGTTTCTCCAGTCCGGGAGCCTCAGAATGCCTCTTCTCTGCTGGACACGGATATCCAGTCTGACCCCTGGGACAAGAGCGACGTCCAGGCTCCATCTGACCTTGTCAACAGGATGACCTTCCAGACAGAAGAGGAGACGGAGAATAAAGAACAGTTTGGAGGAGAGATGGAGGAGGAAGAGGAGGAGGAGGAGCAGGAAGAAGACAAGGAGAACCTGTTCATGCCTACCTCCACAGCTCCATCTGCAGAGGCCTTCAGTATGATGACACAACCTCATATGTTGGGTACCTCACCCATGGATGACTTCACCTCAGGGCCCCTGATCTCCCCTCATGAAAAGGAGGAGGCAGTGGAGAAGGCCGATGAGGAGATCAATGAGGATGATGACGATGAGGAGGAGGATGAAGACGAGGAACAGAGAAGACTTGGTCATCAACCTTTATCCATGGAGTTCCAAGTCAGGTCCTCAGGGTTTGGTGGTTCCGCTGGGTGGCACGGTGATGACCTGCTGTCTGGGATGGACTCTGAGGACATGAGCAGCTGCACCAGCAGCCAGCAGCAGGGAGTTTCTGACCTCAGCAGCACCCAGCACACTGCATTGTTAGAGGGCACCCAGAGCTCAGACGCCCTGATCGACTCAAGCCTCCGTGGCTCTGAGGGAGACTGTAATCTAATGGGTTCTCCCAACGTGGAAACCCTGGCCAACGAGGAAGAGGAAGATGAGGACGAAGAGGACGAGCGGGTGGATGATATGGACCTGAGTTCAGAGAGGGTGGAGGAACATCACAAAGTGTTCCAGCAGCAGGAACAAGACGAGGAGGAGGAGGATGAAGATGTAGAGATGCACAGTGAAGGAGTGACGGAGAGCTGTGGGAATGTAGATGAAGATGACTTTAATGAGGAGGAGCGTTTAGACAACCTCAATCGTTCTGGTCCTCCACCATGCGTCCCCCCTATGTCCTCCTGGGGACAGACCAACCCCTTCTCTGATCCCTGGGCTCAACCAGCCTCACTGCTCTCTGCCTCCTCCCACAGTCCTGTATCTGACCATGGTGCAGTTGAATCTGAAACGCCCACTCTGTCGCCTGCCCAGGCACGTTTGGACAGTGGCGCCCCTTCCTTTGCTCCTCAGTCAGAGGAAGAGCCCGTGCACCATCAGTCAGTGATGGAGAGCTCAGCCCCTGAGAAGGCTCACAGCCTCCTTTCTTCCCCAACTGTCGGCATGTCCCAGCCCAGCACTCTGAGCGGCGCAGCTCTGGCCACCCATAGCAGTAGCGAGACAAGCACCCCAGAGGAACTCCGTGATTATGACAGCAGCTCTGGAGTGGAGTCCCGCTCTGACAAACAACAAACTCCAGTGCCTGCTTCAGTCCAGCCTGACATGGAGCAGGACTTGGGTATTCACCTGGAGAAAGGCGATGGAGAAGAGGAAGAGGCTGAGACACTCCCCGCCGATGAGGTCCTAGGAACAGGACCCCCAACCGCTCCGGCGTCTGCCCCGTCTTCCCCCACAACCTCAGGAGATGAGGCCAGCGACACAGAAGGTGAGATGCAGATAAACGACCCCGACGCACCGGTGATGGATCAGAGTGCTGGATTCGAAAGCCCTACTCCCACCTGTAGTCTGCCCGCTCTTGATGAAGATGAAGAGGCAGTAGACACAGCAGCCGGAGAGGGCGACGAGGACGGAGGTGGGACCACCCCTCAGTCAGCCAACTCTGTGGCATCTTACGGCTTCGACTGCACCACATCCAACTCAAACGCCCACTCCATGGCCGAGAGCTGCGGAAAGAGCCCGGGGATCTTCTCCCTGGAGAACGAGGAACAGCTGCCAGAGGAGGCCAAGGACCCCTCCCTCATCAAGGAGCTGACCCTGCCATCAGCTGCTGCGGCTGCCCAGACGGAGGACCTGCTGGGCAGACACGTAGACCTGATGCCTTTGGGCCACCCAGGGGAGCATCAACCCAGTCTAGATGAGTCCCACTACATGCTGGGGGGAAAGATTGCAGCAGAGCATCTGGAGGAGGCTGATCCGTTGGAGCCCGGTCACCACCTTGGGGCCCAGGAATCTGGAGACACCAGTGACAACCAGCCACCCTACTACTCTACCATATGTGATAAGACTGATAGTTTTCTGGCAGGTAATGTATAAGTCCCTCCTTTAACCCTGGAATGCACCTTTTCCCTGCAACCCTCCCCTTTACCTGTTGTTCGTTTTCTCTCCAGTTGGGTTAGACGGCTTAGATGAAAAACAGGAGAACAAGATTGTAGGAAAAGATTTTAAAAAAAAAATGAACAAAGGAGATGGAAAAAATGACTGTAGCAATTTTTAAATGAAGCCTCCCTCTTTCATACTGTTGGTCGTGGTGATGAGTGTATGGCTTAAACTCCTTTATGTACAATAGCTACTACCATTTTCTAGTAGAATGTTCTTTTTAAGTAACACTGCATATTCTTATGCCCCTGACGGGGTACTGACTGATTGGTCCGACGTGACTGAGCTTTTAAACCGAAAAAAAGAAGAAAAAAAACAGATGGAAAGAAATGGACTCATTGTGTATTTATCCTACTGTTTTTACCGAACAAATGTCAATGACTTTTTGTTTTTTTTGGTTTGTATTTGCTTATTTGTTGTTGTTTTTTTTTTTTGTTGGTTGTTTTCTGTTGAAACCTGGTCCTCCCTACCCCGTGTACACACGCTTCATGTTCAACAGCACCATAGCGATAGTCAAATGCTCCTTTTTAAAAGTTTGTGTTCTTGTTTCAAGACTTTTAGCTATCAAAATAAAGGCTAGATATTAACACGGCTGTTTGCCCTTACACATTTGTTGAGGTAGGTATGGGAGTATTAGATTGCAGTCGGTGAAGTTTTTAATGTGTGCTTCGAGAGGTTCTACACTCTTCGCATAGGTTGTTAAGGTATATAACGTGCAGTCACGTACAGTATGTGTTTCAGGCATTTGGTTTTAAGTGGCTAAGCTTCAAGCCTCAGTTAGCTGATCATTTGTGTTCCAGAGGAGTAACAGCTAGCCTTTTATTTGTGATGAGACACTGCATTGTCCTACATCGCTTTACACGCGCTGAAACCTTTTCATAGTGGGCGTTTGGTTTACTATTTCAACAGTATATTGCATGTTTAACTAACAAAGACTGTGTACTACCTTGAATTTGAAACAATTCTACACTAGACATGTTCATAAATGAATGGTTCACACTAGGTTATCTTTCAAAATTCCATTAAAACATCATTGCAAGGCATTTTGTTCCTGTTTCTTATTTCCCCTGTGGATCCAGCATGCCTGAACTTACTTTCCCTGTGTTCAAGTCGCTGTGTGTTTGTGTGTTTACACAACTCATTTCCCATGGCGTCTCCTACTCCTCACCATGGGAATAACTGGTAAACAGGAAGGGATGCAACCGTGCACAATGGTGTATCTGAAATGGAATTTTGGTCAAATCAAAGACATAATCCAAATGGTGTCCTGACTGCCCCGTTCTCCAGCATGCTTATGCCTTCATGACATTTTCAGATTGGGCAGTAGCAGGCCAGCACAGTCAAAGCACATCCTGAGGCTCTTACTTAAAGTGTGGGTGTATTTCCTTCTCAATAAACATTTGCAAAGCCAAATATTTTAATCTTACATTGTCTGCACAACGTGCAGACTTCTTCTTTGTATTTGTTGGTGTATTATCGGCACCAGCTGTCGATCAGCCAACATACTCACAAACAAAACGCAGTCTCTCTGGTAAAAACATTGTTAATGGTCAAAAACTTGATGTGGTACACCATACGTATCAAGGTTTTTATACACTCAAACAAGGGTGAGACCTTAGATCTGAGTGCATCCTCTGCGTTTCACTCACCCACACACACACACACACACACACACACACACACACACACAGATATACGGTAACAGCCCCTCTTTACAAGCTACTTGAATGTATGTGAATGTTGAAGCTCAAACACTTTTCTTTCTTTCATTCCTCGTTCCTCTGACCTGCCTGCACCTTCTCACCAAAACCCTGACATGGAACCCAAAAACCCACCCAGACCCCAGAGTCAGTCTTACACAGCCCTTTCATAGTTTTGTTGATATATTGATGAGACTGAGTAAGTCCACATTAAGATTTGTGTTTTGGGACACCACTTTCCTCTGACAGTATGCAGTTACATAGGCTCACCTAAAACAAGCTGATGACATGGTGATTATGCATTGCACATGACAGTACATGCATTATATTTCTGACATTTTTTACAGACAGTACTTTAGTATCAGTTTTTGTGATGTTTCTGTTGGTTTAACCCTCCATTTTTTTCATTTGTCTCTTCAAACACCTGTTGTCTGTTGTACTGTGTATGTATGACTGCTGTCTTGCATGATACCCAACATATTCAAAGAGGACAAAGCTGTATCTGTATTGTAGTTTACATTACTAAAGAAATCCAGGTGAAAAAAATATAAGAAAATGTTTGAGAGAGAGAACATGGTGCAGTAACTACCTTCTGATTTGTAGATAGTGTTCCTGTGTCATGGATGTGATTTTATTTTGAAAGCCCCTTTCTTTTTGCGTTACACCTCCGCCGTCTTGTCAGACTTCTCCTGAACCCTCTTCTTTTGTTGTTCCACCCGTTCTGTTTGATGTCTCTAATGGATGCACAAAGTGATCTTGACTGTCTCACAGGAGACGAGAAGACAGATGAAGAGGATGAAGATCACGAGCTGCAAACAAACTCCCGAGAAGACAACTGGAACCAGAACCACACTACCACTATACCAATAGCCAATTGCCACTACTTGGCATTGGTCCCAGGAAACAGGCGGCCCATCGATCGGACTCTTGCGGCACATTTTGCCAAGATCACGTCCCCACCTCCTTTGATAGAGGCCGTTGACGCTGACAGCCACACTGGTGGAGAACAGTTAAGGAGGCTGGAGCAGCACCAGGAGAAGCTGAGAGAGATGCAACACCGTCAAGAACAGGAGAGGCAGAAGAGGCAGTGGCTGGAGGAGGAGCGACTGAGGCTAGAGCAGCAGAAGCAGCTTGAGAAGCAGCGCAGGGAGCTCCTCCAGCTGCAGCTACAGCAGCATCAGCAGGAGCACCGCAGGCAGGTTCTGCAGTGGCAGCTGGAGCTGGAGCAGCAGTACCGCATGCAGCAGAAACAGATCCAACAGCAGCAGCAGTTGAGGAGGAGCCCCACTGGGGTCATGGTCTCCCCGTCCTCGGGGCTCTGCACCATCTATGAAGCCATGGAAACCAGCGACGAGGAGGATGAGGCCGGAGAGCAGAACAGGAACATACAGGTTGGAAGGAAGAAGGTGGCATCCACCCAGAGTGCCACACAGGATTTCCAGAAGCAGCTGCTTCCTGTTCCTGCACAGGACCTGGAATGGAACAAGAAGGTGGACATGGTCCAGCAGCTCATCAACCAGACCTTGATGCTGTCTGGAGACGGAGGCTGCCCTCCTCTCCTCCTCCTCCCTGTGGGGACAGGAGGCACCTTAAGCCCCTTGGAGAGCAGCATGTGGCCCAATCTTCTCAGCTCTCCTCAGTTCAGCCCTCCTGCCGCAACAGTCACCTCAGTCAGCAGCTACTCCCCAGACAGCCAGGGCAACTCCCCGCCTGGAGACTGGACTGTGGTGGAGGTGGAGACCCAGCACTGAACACAACTCATCAACAAGTTCATCAACAAATCAAGTTCGACATTTTGGAAAATATGAGTGAGCGAAGAGAAGACAGATACCATTCTTTGTCTGTATCCATGAAGGTACAGCCAGGAGCCAGTTAGCTTAGCTTAGCATATAGACCGGAAGGAAGCTAAATCTGCTTGCCAGCGCCTTTTAAAGCTCACTAATTCATATGTTATCTTGTTTATATCATGTAACAACAACACGTTTTACCATTTTATAGGGATTGGTTATGGAGCGGTTGCTTGGCAACCAGCGAAAACATTAAGTTTCTGCTAACAGCCAAGAAACAGTCCAGCCCTTTAGATCTGATCACTTCAGGCGTTCATCAGTGAGCATCAGAGGTGCTGTTAGGTGTACTTTGGTTCCTTTAGCTGGAGCAAAGCTAACTGTTTGCCCCTGTTTACATTATGTATGCTAAGCTAAGCTAACTGGCCACTGGCTGTAACTTCATATTTTACAGACAGACATGAAAAGTGGCGTCAATCTTCTCATCTGACTCAACACCATAAAAGCAAATAAGCATATTTCCCTTTAATCATCTACACCTGTGTCTACACTGGAAGAACATATCTATAACACATCTGAAGCAGTGATGCACGGGTTGATCCAAATTGATATGATGAATATTGATATTGATTGATTGAATATATATTGATGAATTGAAATATTTCACAATTATTTGCTGCGGTCCGAGTTCGGGCGGGTTAGTTTAAAACGTCGGTCGGTGCAGGTCGATCAAACATGGACCCGCGCATCACTGATCTGAAGCCATGCAGGGATTTTAAAGATTAGAGTAGTGATCACTTCGTAGTGTTATTAACGCCATCACAAGTCAGATGGTCATGTGACCATCCAAACTGGACTACAGATTGATCTCAGATCAGCATCATTATTCGTATTAGAAGAAATACAGTGTAGATGCACCGTGTCATTGATTCCTGTCAGACATGCATATCACAAACATTAGAGCATGTTTCCTCGCAGAGCTCGTCATCAGCTGTCTCCCTGTTTCTGAAATGCACCGTAGCTGCTTTAGAATCATTGTTATCATCTTTTATGCGTCACAACCAGATATCCAGACCAAGTGTTGGTCACCCTCTCAAATGAGAGACTGAGCTATGACAAATTGCACTCGTTGTTTTCTCTAGTTGTTGTGTAGGTAGTATTTATACAGGTAAGTATCAGTGCTGTTCATAGATTTACATATTTTTCATATGTGGACTTATGAACCCAAAGAAAGTGTTAAAGAATACTTAAAGCAACCTATTGTCTATGTGAGATAGGAGTGTTTTGTGAAAAGGTCTGTGTGTAGACGATACTGTGGTATAATTACTCCCTCGGCCCCCTCCCACAACCACCAGTGTCTGGTCAGTAAATGTTACAGTGACTTCACTGGACAGCCAGGTTTTCATGGACCTAATGGAGTCATCTGTCACGGAGGAAGAAGAGGGGGTGAGAGAGAAGAAGGCCGTCCTTGTTCTCCGGCGATGAGCAAGGGCAAGAAGGGGGAAGGCTATATAGGGGGTGCTGGATGGGTGGGGGGTCAGGGTGGTGGTGGTGATGTGGGGGGCTTGTTGTCCTCTCACATTCCAAAGTTGTAACCTCATTTCCTGGGTCGGCCAGTGTTCAGGAGTCTCCGAGGTTACAGATGATGTCATGGTGGGGAGAGAGAAAGGAGGATGTCTGAGATGAGACAAAGCACCACTCTGGCAAGGCACACCAGCGGGAGGTGGAGGGGATGGGAGGGTGGAGAGGGGGGTGGTGGGTGAGTCTAGTCTACCAACACTCACACACCCATGCTCAAGACTTACCATGTGATCGCTGTAACATAAGACTGTTTCTTCAGCATGTGCGCTCTTGTGTTGTGATTTGTGCTCGTCCCACAGGAAGAATCAGGTCAAACTTATCAGGATCTCATATTCATAACTGTGACTTTAAATATCTGCTGTGTGTGTGTGTGGAGGAAAAGCACCTGTGTCTTTGTCTTTGTGTCTGCTCAAGGTAGGTGAGGTCAGCCACAGACTGCAGACAGAAAAACAACACTGCCACCTGTTGGCTGCAGAGAGAGACACTGACCTGATGTTCAGCGTGCAGCGTCACTGTGACGCTGATTTACAATAAATCATGATATCTGTTCTCTAATACGCTTTATGCACTGCTACTGTTAGTCAAATGCACAATTTTATATGAAACTGAGGAGTCACGTGGATCCTAAATGAATATTAATGATATTTGAAAGCAGCATGTACAGGATATAGTTTTCTAAATAATTTATACTGCAGCTGCACTCTGCATGTTTTGTGAAATGTCTGTGTAAATCATTAAAGATATACATGTATATATATATATATATAGAATATACCTATAATATAGAGCATATATATATATATATATAGAATCATGTCTAATAGTTTTTACAAGTTTATCACAGCTTATAACCTTATACAGTAAATATATGAACAAGCACAATATCAATGCATGCCTTTATGAGAGTGACCCTATATGTGCATCCATATGATGATCGTCGACAGTGCCTCGAGGACCTTAATATTCTCGTGTAACTTCATTTTCATATTATTAATATTTAAAGTGTTTACAGTTTGAATTGTTTTGTGAATTTTCTGTCCATCTTCTTCTTTTGAGACTTTTCGTGCTGTTGTTTGTTCAGATCAGTGGCCTGATCAGTTTCAGTATGACGTGAAAAATCACTCACTCCGAATATGAATTAAATTGCTTGTTTTTGGACCTGTAATGTTCACATTTCATTATTAGTGAGGAAATAATATTCATGACGTACTTCACGGAACAGAAGAAAAGACTGACGTAAGGACATAGTAATGATAGCACAGAACAGAACAGACAATAATACTGCAAAGATTAAGAATGTTTTTGTTTTTGTCAGAGAACATCAGGTGTGTAGCAACCAATAATGTAATAATGTCCAATAATGTAATAAGTTATTATGTTATTGGCGTAGCATTGAAAAAAAATCCTTTTAATAATAACCAATTTGAGAATTATTTGTTGTGCAAAATCTTGACTATTGTTTATTTGATTAGAGATTTAAATTCATAATTTCCTGTATGGAGGAATAGTATTTCATTCATTACAGTGAAAAAGGCTAATCAGTCTAGTTATTACTAAGTTATTACATTATTGGTTGCTATCAGCAGCAGACTTCATGAACTGTATTTTGATTCAATTCAATTTTATTTATAAAGCGCCATATCATAACAAAAGTTATCTCATGACACTTTCCATACAGAGCAGGTCTAGACCGTACTCTTTATACTATGAATTATATTATTGTATGTATGTGTTCACAGGACCTCAAGAGAGGAAAATGTTGTGTCCCAGGTGTGTCCCTGTTGGTTGTGAGAGGGTTTCTGGAAAGTTCAACTTTTTCACAGTGTTCAGTGGAAAGTAACTAAGTTCATTTACTCTTCATTAAAGCCTTCTCCCTCCACACCAACGGTCTATCCACACACGTTTTTATTGATGTTGTCTAATTACCTATTTTCATGGTGGATGAACACAAACTACACTTGACTGACGTCTCTCACCATTTCTGTCCATTTCCTGTTATCGCTCTTATTCTGACAGAGCTGTCAGTGACATCGAGTTACCTCCCACCTGACTGGAGGTCTGATCATCAGTGTGGGTGTGTATGGCCATTAAGTATGTTTCAAAGTACTTTAGTTACTATTTAAGATTACTTATAAAGTACAATGCATAAAGACTAAACCAGTGGTTACAAACTGTCACTGCTGCCTGTTTGGGAGTTCTACCAAACTTTCCTTCTAAAAAGTTTTAAAATGCAACTTGTATAGCCCAAAGTCACAAAGTCCATTTGCCTCAGAGGGCTTTACAATCTGTACAGGGTGTGACACCCTCTGTCCCTAGACCCTCGGTTCGAGTGAGGAAAAACTTGCCCACAAAAAACCTTTAACAGGGAAAAAATGTGGAAGAAACCTCAGGAAGAGCCACAGAGGAGGGATCCCTCTCCCAGGACGGACAGACGTGCAATGGATGTCACGTGTACAGAACAAATCAACACAAACATATTGTACAATTACAATGAATGATAAAATGACAATGAATCACAATGAATGATAAAATGACAATGAATCACAATGAATGATAAAATGACAATGAATTACAATGAATGATAAAATTATTACAGTAGCAGTGGAACCTGTGATAGAGATAGAGACACACAGATGTACAGCAGCAGCAAATCATCAACTAACTATAAACTGTAATGGAGATATGGTAACAATAATGACAGTAGTAATATGTGTAGTGGACGTCATGCAGGATCACAGCAGCAGCCACGATCCATGAGAACCTGCTGGACGACAGAGCACAGAAACTCCAGGGAAGAAGTTTAGTTAGTAACATGCAATAATGAGACATGGATGTTTACAGATGGTGAGAGAGAGAGAGAGAGAGAGAGAGAGAGTTTTCATTAAAGGGAGATGTCAACCAATACTGTGCCTGACTAGGCATAACCCTGAAAGAGACAGAGAAAGAGGGAGAGAGACAGAGAGAGAGAGAGTCTACTCTTAAAGAATGGTAGTTTGTTCCACAGAAGAGGAGCCTGATAGCTGAAAGCTCTGGCTCCCAATCTACTTTTGGAGACTATAGGAACCACAAGGAACCCAGCATCCTGAGAGCGCAGTGTTCTAGAGGGAAAGTAAGGTGCCGATGCAAGGAAGCCAAAATGGGAGAGATGTGATCTCTGATCTTGGTTCCTGTCAGAACACGTGCAGCAGCATTCTGAATTAACTGCAAAGTCCTAAGAGACTTATTAGAGCAGCCTGATAACAAAGAGTTACAATAGTCCAGCCTTGAAGTAACAAATGCATGGACTAGTTTTTCTGCATCCGCTTGAGACACGATGCGTCTGATTTTGGTGATGTTATGCAGGCTAACTCAGTAATACCCTTATTATTAACAGCAATAAGGTAACTGAACAAACCATACCAAATAAGGCTGCAGCTGCAAAAGCCTTTAGTGTATTCAAATGAGGGAGTGTGTGTTTTATTACTCAAGAAGGAATGTCTAATACTGTCTTTTAAAGGTTCAGCAATCTCACTTTAAATTACTGTCTGAGGCCTAAAGAGTTCGAATCATCCAATGAAGAAGCAAAAAACTGAATCCAGGTTTGTCCTGCAGAACAGTTCCATCTTTTTTAGAGGCCTGACCTCTAAAGACCACTGTACAGTAACTATATATAAAGTATTTAGAGCAAGCTCCACCTCAACCGGGCACACAGATGAAGCAGCAACAATTTAATTATGGCATATATAATAATAATATATAAGTGACAGTGACTGTGATGAATGCCTCTGTGTCATAATAACTCTTTCCTTAAGTAAATAACTTTCCTTCAGTAAAAAAAAAAAAACTATCCGGAGATGTTGGACTGTGTGTTTGTCACCTGTGACTTCATATCACTACATGGCTCATTCTTGGAGTGGTTTCTGAGGTTTCGGTATGAACTTGTGTTTGGCAGTCAGAGCTGAACGCAGACATCAGCTGCAGGCAACATGTGGAACATTCAATTCATTTGTACAGACAGCTGCAGATACTTTTAAAAACGCGGACATGTTGTGTACTTTAACCAGATAGTATCATTGGTTTGGCCTCATATCTTTAGTGTTTTATAAGAAAGAATAACTGATGACTGGTTCACTTTCTTTTTACATTGTATTTATGTAGTCCAGAAGTGCTTTCAGAAACTACAAGCCTTTTAAAAAGTGTTACTGTGCTACACAACTGGTCTCAGACAAGCTGTGCTGATCAGATTATTCTAGTCCAGAGAGGTCCAGCTGTAGAGAAGAGGGGAAACAGGAGAAGTCAGGTGAGTTGATGCAGACACTGGTGGGGTTAAGTTGGAGTGGTGGTGTAAAAAGCACAGGTAAGTAAATATGACTAATCAATGAGAAACATAGATGAGTGATAAACTTATTAAAATAGACAGCCTAACTAAAACTAGTTCTTAGAAAGACTTGGAGGACAATACCACTGAATGCTCTGAAGGATTCTCTGTCTTAATACTCAGTTAGTCACGTCACTGTACAGTATGATGACAAACTGACTCTTCTTAAACCAGATATGGGACACAAAGTCCTCGTCCTGTGAAGACTAATATCAGCTGGAGTTCTTCCTGAGGTCGTCTGCTGGCAGGACATTCCATCATTTTGTTGTTTGTTCCTCCAGAAAAAAAAAGAAATCGGACTTTTCTAAAAAGGGTTTAATTTGTAAGATATCAGTTTGATTGATCTAAATCAAACCACTGATGTCTCATGAAGTGCCAGACAAACTGTAGTGTTTACATGAGTATGATGATCTCTCTCTCTGGTCGTTGCTTGCAGTGGTTTATTGACATATTTACGATGCATCTTGTCACTTGTCACTTTTGTTTTCCATATCATTACTGTATTAATGATATCATTTGTGTGTGCGTGTGTGTGTGTGTGTGTGTGTGTGTGTGTGTGTGTGTGTGTGTGTGTGTGTGTGTGTGTGCGTGTGTGTGTGTGTGAGTGTGTGTGTCTGCTGTAGCTCATTCATTGGTTGCTCCTCTTCTCCGGTGTCACCTCAAGGTGAGCAAGGTGCCAACTGCTCATCAGTTTGAGGAGCTAACCATTCACACACATTCACACAGCGATTGGGAGCAGTTCAGACTCAGAACATTTTCTTCAGAATCAGACCATGTGGTTCTATAAGTCCTTTAAAAACATGTGTAAATAGAGATCAGTCGTGCCTCCTCACGAGTGAGTTTGTGTTTGAATCCTTCGAAATAAATCTCAGGTGAAGAGTCACTGCATGTCTCCTCAGGAGCTTCTGGACTCACAGAGCAGTGAGTTTGTGTCAAAACCAGGGTGGGCTCCATCAGAACCCATATTATATTAGTATAATCCAAAGTATAGGTTATTAACAACAATGATGTCCCAATATGTAGCAGTGTGCACTGTTACCACCAGGCGTCACCAAAGGGACATTATAAATTCTACACAGCGTCATTAAAACACAAACAGTCCAGTCACACTGCACTACACTGTACTGATAACCTGAGGGCGTCTCCCTGCATGGGACGATAAATGTGGAGAAGCACGATACAGTCATTTCATATTCTCATCTCATGTTTTCATGTTTCTTTATATTTCATACACCTTCACACTGAATGTATAATAATGTTTGTTTCCTATATGTAACTACCTGTATGTGTTTAATCGCTCACATTTTCCTTTAAAAAGCTTCATGATTACATTCATTTACCTGCAGGTAAATATGATGAGCTTTTAATGACACTGAGGGGAATCAACATCCTATGATTATTATCTATTTATTACACTTACACATTATACATATGGTTTTAGCAAAAGTCAAATTTTTACTGCTCTCAACCAAAATACCAAATTAAAATATATATAGGTATAATTATATGAAATACACAAAAAAGTACAGGTCAATTATTCTAGTGATTTTTTCAGTGTACAGAAGTAAACACATCAAATATTTGTGTTAAACAATATGGATCATTAAAATGTATTGCACTGAAAAATAAGTTGATGAAGTCTTCTTGTAGTGTATCGATCAGTAAACAAATACAAATTTTACCAATACAAATCTACAGAGACAATGACAGGAAGAAGACTGATTTATCAGGTGTGCTGATGAACACTTTCAGCCTAACGTGACGTAATGTTACCGACACAAAGTGAACGATCGTCATCAAATGAGTTCAGAAACTGATAATCAAACATAAAGTTGGAAAACATCAGGTTTCAGGGCATTATAAAGTGATGCCACAGAGCTGGATTCTGTGTTTAGGTTTAATCTTATGTCTCACATGGACCAGGTGGTGGCTCATTTCCAACAGGCAACATGCTCTCTATAGATAATATTTTATTTCTGTGGTTTGACTCATGAAGCAGTCATCTCCATCTCACAGCAAGCACAGGGATTGTAAGTACATTTGTTACATTTGATGAAATATTCTTTTGATTTGTTGAATTCAATTGAATTATCTATCACATATAATTCTGAGGTTCAATCATAGTGAAATGTCAGATGTAAATTTTATGTACGTCTCCACTTGTCGAACAATGATCGAAGTTAACAGTAAAACTGTTATTCCCTCTTCAACATGGGGAGTGGCTGGACCTCTGCACAACGTACCTGCTTGTAGATTTGTTCATGTAGAGAGTAGAGCGGAGGCGCAGTCAGAGGAAACAGCAGTGTAATAAATCCAACTGGTTCCAAAGGTTAAACACTGAGGCTTCTTATCAACGTGGGTGGGAACGAGAAACCTGCTGCAGCTACACTTACATTCTTTTTCCACACCAAACTCCAGGTCACATTTATTTGAATACATTAGACATTTAGATTGTGTTTGTCTGCTCTCACATGTTGGGTCAGTAAGTTCTAAGTAAGTCTTAAAATACGTCATGCCCATAGTCTTTAGTAAGGTAAGGGTCAGAGAACACAGAAACCTGAATCCACATGAGCTGGCAGTCTGGTCTGTGCTGTTATCACAGCAGAAGCAGCTCCTGCTTTATGAGCTACCTGAAGGGAGAGTCTTCTTACAATCTGTTTGTTTTCTGCGACACTCAGATTAAATTGAAAAAGATCGAATGAATGGATTTTTATTTGAGGCCACAGAACAGGACTCTGTAGGCTGTGAGGTGCATCAGATGCACAGACGTCCCTCTGCGGCTGTCTTTACAAACTATGACTGATTCTGAATGGAGGGCTGACACCTGTGCTCTCACATAATCATCCATTTCATTCCATCAATAATTCAGTCAAATGAAATCTGACTGACTGAGTCAGACCCAATACATTAAACAGTGTTGTAGTAAGTGAGTTGATTTACTCAGTAACAAATGATGTAATTCATGTTATAATAAACATAGTCTTCCACAACCCAGACTGTCTGTCTGTGTGTTTTAGGTCAGACTGCTGAGCAGTGAGCTGAAATGTACTATAAAGCTGCATAAAGCCAAGGGGAGGCTGCAGATTCAGAGTGACTCCTTCACATTGTTTTCACATTGCCAATACATTATTACTGTCAATTGTAGTTGCTTTAAAGGGAAGCCAGAGAATAGTATGTTAACCAGGAAGTTACAAAGCTGAAGGAAGTGTTTCTGTTGACATTCAACAGCATGTAGTCATGAACAATCAATACTCTGTCAGACTCTAAGGTTTAAATGAAAGATAAAACTTCACATCATCTGAAAAAAAAAATGAAGGAAATGTTGTTCTGGCTGATGATGGGACCCAACGGGAGAATGTTACTAAAGAAACAGAGTAGGACCAAGTAAGACACAGTGTGGACACAGTTTGTCTCCACGCTGTTTGTCTCCACTCTGTTTGTCTCCACTCTGTCTACATTCAACTTAATGATGAGATATTCCTGCATAATGTCATATCCGTTCACCTAATTAATGTTAATGTTATTAGTGGATCTGATCTGACACTGATGACTCCATAATGTGTTTAACTTATTGTTAGTTAAGCTTTCTGTAATCAGACGTCACACTGAGATAAAGACGTGTCTTTGCCTGTTGATCTCAAAGGACTGAATCCATGCTGATTGAAACGAAACATTTATTAGGAAAATATACATTTGAATAAAACACACTGTAAAGACTCGGCACGCTAACACTCCATCATCATCAATTATGAACAATCTGAACACACAAACAGTAGAAAAGTTGGACGTCAGCTGGAGCAGACTGTAGACTGTGGGCAGACTCTGATCAAGTCTCTGTGGGCAGAAAATCAATGAAACAATTGATTATGAAAGCATGTGATCAGAGTGTAGAAGAGTTTTGACTTCACATGGAGATCAGAGATGTTCACATTAATGTGTGGACGATGAGGTTTCAGGGAAGTTTCAGATGAGCCTGCTATTGTTCAAAGTGAAGGGCTTGTCTCTTAGTGCGGTTAATCATTCATCCTGTGATAAGGGTTTGCACTGCCTGCCACAGGTCAACCTCTGATTTCCGCATTTACACAACATCAAACTGAAACACAATGAAGTCATACTGAGCCACAAGATGTGTTTCATATTTTAAAATGTCCAATTAAATCAAATCATTTATACAATGGAACGTGTATAACTTCAGCTAAATTGTCTTGAAATGAATGAAGTGTCAAAAACCCGATATGTTTGATCAAACACATAAATAGAATAAACTAATCGTTCACTTTATGGATCTTTGGATCACTTTCAGTGACATAAAATAAGAACAACAACAGAATGGAACTCTCGTTGGATGAATGGGAGCTTTATAATGCTGTGCCTCCAATGAGAACACTTTCATTCTAATTTGCACTTCATTGTAGAATAAACAGATTTATACACAGATGATGCTTTTTACAGCCTGCTTCTCATATTGTGATATTTCTGTGCTCTTGGTCTGTAGATTTGACTCTCTTTAGGGTCAAATACATGAAAGGAAGTGACTGACTCACCTGCGGGCCTTCATTATGTGGGTGAAGTCTCTGTTGTTGTCTGCGGCATCTCTACGTCACAGCTCGCCACCGAGGAGACAGCAGTGTGCGGGGTATCCTCCTGCGGGGTCATCGTTGCCATGGCAACGGCCACCTGGGCCTCCTGCGGCAGTCTCTGAGCTCGGCTCGTGCGCGCGCTCGACCGTGGTCCGTTCCTGCGAAACGAGTTCCTGATGCCGCTGGACAGGCGGCTGGAGAAGCGCCTGACCACGCCACTCAGCCCGCTCTTGTCCTTCTTCAGTAAGCCGACATCATCCTCCAGCTCCGCCGGCGGGACCTCGATGTTCCCGGAGTACCAGAACACCCACCAGATGAGGCTGAGGAAGATGACGATGGCGCCCGCGTAGATGAGCAGGTCATAGAAAAACACGTTGACGAACACCCCGATGAGCAGAACCAGCAGCCCCACAATGTCAAAGGCTACTGCGAGCCAGAAACAGCACACACAGCGCCCCAGACCCCCGTACACCTGTTCCATGTCAGCCTCTATGACTCCGAAGAGACGCGGAGGTCTCTGACAATACCTGCTGACTTCCCGGAGCCTTTGTGCGCTGGCATTGAGTTTCCGAGCCGCTGTAAGGTGAGCCAGGTGAGTCCCGCTCAGGTCGCCTCCTGCAGGCTCAGAGAGGAGGGGCGTGGTGCCCACAGGGGGAGGGGCTCCGAGCCTTACCTGGCAGGTAGTCGTTTCTTCTTCTTCTGTGGATTATTTGATTGAGCTGCGTGAAGGCCACCACACATAATCTGTGTGTTTAATCTCGGTGTTTATTCTGTTCTCAGGGAGAAAAGTGACTCTCAAGTGTATTTCACCTTGAATGAATGAAGCCTGTAATAAACTGTTAATGTGTAAACTGGGTTATACACATTAACAGCCAAAGGGAAGATTTTATTATTTTATTCAAATAATCTCACAATGAAACATGCCTTCAGCATAACCGCTCTCATTTCTACCTGTGCTGTCTATCAAAGGTACACATGATGTGTACAGTGTGCTGGCTTAGATATCTGGGACAGTTCAGCCAATCACAAAGTCTTCTGTTTCCTGCAGTGTTCATGGCTGATGATTTTATTACAAAAGATTTTCTTTACATTTCAATATTCATATTCATTCTTGATTGTAACCACCAGTCTGTAATATATAATCTTATGCTGCCATTGTCACTATGGCAACGGTTGATAATGCTCACTGTAGGTACTGTAGTGTAGATCTGACCCACAGAGGGGTCAGCATAGGTCACATCAGGCTAATGCTTCCATATCAGTCTGAGTCCATACCAGTGCATTAGGTTGGATCAGTTCATTGGGGACAGTATATAACATCTGTCAAAAGGAACAACACACACACACACACACACACACACACACACACACACATTTTGTGTGTCATTTCCCCACAAACAGATTTACACTTGACTCGTGAAAAAATAAAAACAGACTTTCTATTTTCAAATATGTTTCCACTTCATGATCTGATGTAGAGGGTTCCCCAGAACTAAATCTCTGCTCATGCACTTGACCCACCTGCCAGTCAAAGTAGCCACACTCTTTAATTATTGCTTTGAGCAGAACCGGGCTGTGTAGTCGGACATTTTAACATGCCGTTTAAAGAAGTGCACTTCCTGTTCTGCTCTTCAGGTTCCCCGCTTTGTTGTTACACAGAAGGTTTCATTATCTCGAGAAATGTGATCTTTCTTAATTGAAATCAGTTGCGAGGTTACAGTCAGTGAAGTGAATTAAATCACGTCCACACAGTGCTGATGATGGTTAGTTGGGTATTTAAAGAGGTGCTGCACATGTGAATGTGTCTTTTAAGTTATAAACTAAATGATAAATGTACCGTGATGATCCACATCCATTTTGGTGTAAATATTAACATTCTTACCAAACTTTGGGTTGAAAATTGCTCGACACGCCACCTACTGTTTGAAATCATCCTGCAAGGCCAATGGTGACAATCTATGTCATGACATTTATATAAAAACAAATGCTAACACCATCTAATCAGAAGTGGGTGGCCCACTACCCCCAGCCCCACCCTTGAGTGGAGCCTGTGAAAATGCCCATTTTCAAATGCTGAGACCAAACAGCGACCTCCACTTCACAGCAGAAATAAACATGTTTACAGCCTGGTACAAAAAACAGTTTTGGTCTCTGTAGCTAATTTCCCCGTTCATGACAACTGTACTGAGGGTGAATTTATATACAACTCATCTGTTCACATTATATTAAGGCTTAAAGTTATGCAGTGGGGGTACTTTGATTGACAGGTGGGTGCTGTTACAGGCAGCTTTTTTGAGCAACCAGGCTTCTTCAGCGCGTTTCATCTCTACTCACACTACACGTATTTGTCCATTTTTAGATAAGGGGTGGCAGAGGCAGGACTGCCAAGATGGTGACAGCCAGAGCCACCACACTGAGCTTCACAAAGACTCTTCAGGAACATGTGGGTGACGTCATGCAGACTACGACATAATTAATACGAGATCTTAAGGAAACAAAACGATAGTCTTGTAATTTATGAAATTATTGCAGGGAACATCATTCAGTGTAGCAGTTTCAGAGGAGCAGGAGAATGTTGAAATTGCAGTGATTTAATATACTAGACTTTTGTTTTCTCAAGATCTCATATTAATTATGTCGTTAACTCGAGAAAAGAAGACAAGACCACCAGGATGGCACGCGTATGCACACAGCAAAAACACAAAACACACAAGCAATGCAAAGCAACAACCCTGTAATAAACAGCTGATTAGCTCTGTGAAGCTCACACTGTGGAGTTGGTTTGTATGTAAACCATCAGTAGATTGTGTGTGTGTGCGTGTGTGTGTGTGTGTGTGTGTGTGTGTGTGTGTGTGTGTGCGCGTGTGTGTGTGATGATATTTTTTAAAGAACAAAACTGAATTCAGACAGTGGGAATAAATGATTGACAGGTACAGCGGATGACATCACATCCTGTGAGTGAAAAAGGAAACAGACACACGCAAACAGTCAGGAAGGTGCATGGTGTGTGCTGTAATAACAGTCTGCTGCTGTTTAAACATTATTCAAGTTTTGCATGTGTGCGTCAAAATAAAAGCACTCATTCTGAAACAGTTCCTTTCAGAGTAAAGGTTCTCTGAGCAGAGAAAATACTGGCTGCTAATTCTGACTAGTTTGTTCACTGAGAGCTTATTATGTTATGTATAAGCACAGTTTTCTGTGCAGTATGTACAAATGAAATCTGCATTAATATCGAGCTGACTGTGGCCTTTAGGGAGCTGCAGATAAAGAGGTGGAGTGGGTCTCCATCTTTAATGTCCTGGTCAAAAAGATGCAGCCTATCTCTGAGGATGCACATCAACTTTTACTGCTGCTTTGTCAAGAGCTTGTGTTGTCTGAGACACTTTTACCCTTCTGGGAGCACAAGGCACAGGGAGAGTGATCGGCCTGCAGTGTGAGGGTCTGAAAGAGGATTCAACCAGAATCCAGTGTGGCGATTCTTTACATAGAGAACAATTAACCAGGAGGCTGAATAACACCAGCATCACAGTCAGTGTGACAAGTATGCAGAACACAACAACAACCATCATAACTATATGAAAAGAAAGAAATGAGGCAGATTATAAAAGACTCTGAGATCTATGTCCTTGTTTAGTCCTGGAAACACCAAATCATCATATTAAAAGTCATTAAACTCAACACACGTGGCTCAGGAGGTACAGTACAGCAGGTCAATCCCCAGCTCCTCCAGTCTGCATGTCAGAGTGTGCAACCCCAAATTGCTCCTAAAGGCTGCGCCATTAGTGTGTGAATGTGCGTGAATGAGATATGTTGAATGTATATAAAAGTGCCCTGAGTGGTCAGACAACTAGACAGGTGTTATATAAGTAGAGTTCATTTAAACATCCAACAAGTCATCTGTGTAGACGATCAACACCTCTGATAGACTCCACACACTCCACTGTCTGGAGAGGCTGATGTTGTTGTGACCGTTTTGGATATGACATAATCTAATTATTGTTTTTATGGCATATTTGTGTTCTGCCACTTTTTCTCTTCAACATGTGTGTGTACAGTCAGATGAGGTGGAACACAGCATCTGTGTTATATTTAATCAAATATTCATTTAATTAAATGTTTATTTTTATTATCTAATTATTTCTGAGGTCTACAAACTCCTCCTGCTGTGTTCAAACAGTGATTAAAGTCACTTTCATGCATTTGAAAGAATATTTGAATTGTACATTTGAAAACTGATGGAGCGTCTTGCACCACCTGACTGCTACAGCCCCAGTTTGATTCCAGCCTCGGACCTCTGGCACGTCACTCCCACATCTGTTTCTCTCTCTGTCTTGCAAACATGTTTTAATTATTTACAAAAAGCCGTAATGAATCATCGGTGGTGGAGGAAATACTTCCATCCTTACCACACTACAAAAATACTTGATTACAAGTAAAAGTTCTTGAAAATGTTACTAAACTTATATACAGTAAGTAACAGTAGTATTGCAGAGAAGGCTCCTGAGATACAGAATGATATCACTAAAGCTTCACTGTACAGACATATTTAACCTCTTTATTTATGAGTTATCAGAATGTTATGCTGGTGCTCGGTGTAATAAGAATAACATTGAATCTAATCTAATCTAAATCCTCTTTTATTGTGCAGTGGATTATGATACTGTATGTTCAGGTTCATCATGTTCATGCCAAGCTCCGGTCAGTGCAGGTTGATGTCACCCTATGGAGGGTGTGCAGAGCGAGGGTTGAATCCATGTCTTCGTTTACAGATGTACCTTCATGTTTGCATCAGTGTGTGTGTGTGTGTGTGTGTGTGTGTGTGTCTGTGTGTGTTGATGAACTGAGCTGTTGTCTCAGGATGTTTTCTGCTGTATGAGCATCATGCACACAGACAGATGGACATGATGCAGGTTAGATTAGGTCAGATCCGTTCAGTCGCTGCTCTTTGGCCCGGAGCCACAGCACAAAGCTGAAGTGTGTGTGTGTGTGTGTGTGTGTGTGTGTGTGTGTGTGTAACCGGTGGTCATGTTGAACAATCAGAACAATCAGAGATGGATGCATTTCTCTGCCTCAGTAATCTTGTTCTAAAGGATTTATGCAGCAATGAGCACAAAGGCTTATGGAGAAGATGACAAATAAATAAATGACAGAGCATCAGCCAGCCAGGTCAGCTTGACACAGACGGACAGCATGGCTGCTGTCAGGGAAACAAACTCTGACATATGCATCAAACAAAATGGAGGAAAATGAACACAGAAGACTTTAATGTTTTCATATGAGGAGAGATTCTCACCTCGTCCCACATGGAAGCACTGCTATGTCCTGCAGGACTGACTGCTTCAAACTTCTAATGACAGGAGTTTATGATATTCTTTAGCCCATGTGGTGACAAACAGTCACAGGCCCTGCAGGGTGTTTATTGCAGGTGATTTATAAAGTGTGGGGACAACAGCAGGCTGGTTTCAGCTGTGACTTACTGGTCACACACCAGTTAAAGTGAGGTCTTGTGTTGTGATTGCTGACAGCTATTTGTCCAAGTAGGAGACACAAGAGAGAGGGACAGCTGTACAGATGTTGCAAATGGATTTACAGAAATAATAACTCTTTGATTGATGTAATAAACAGTAATACAGTCAGACATTGTACACCAGCTGGACAAAAATTGTAGTTTCGTTCATCACGTGAACATCTTAACAGGTGAAACAGGTGAGATGCTCAAAGAATGTGAAAATATAGAATTTGTTTTATCATGATAGTAGTGTCGGATTCTTCCACGTCATTGGTTGGCACTGTGATGCCCACTCTTTAGAGGAAGTTTTAAAACTAGGTTCAGGAACAAGGACCACGCCTTGAACTCATCCCATTTCCACTTCACATGTACTTCAACACGCCTTATCCGTTCACTCCCTCTTCAACTCAGTCTTCACATCCCTCCACCCAGAACCCTCTTTCTTTTGTTATCTCTCTCTTCTCTTCTCTCTTTCATTCAAAAACTGGAACCATGGTCTAAGACATAGAGCTACAGAGAGACGGTTCCCCCACCCAGAGTCCCAACTCCCGGGTTCCATCCAGTCTTCCTGATACCGGTCTACCGCCATCCAACAACGTTTTCTCCTCCCTTCGACCCTCATCCCCTTCATCCCTTCACCCTGATCCCTTCATCCCGTCTTCTCTCCTACAAGTTATCATCTCGGTGCATCCATCACTTGCAATAAACCCATCTAAACTTAAATCTATATTGGCATGGTCCTTGCTAGTGAAATGATAATAAATTATTACATACATATTACAAGTATTACCCACTGATAGCTGATGATTCTGCAGCTAATAAACTTTGATATGTGCTTCAACATTATGAAGTTAAGTTGATTAATAGTAGAATTTCGGACTGACGAACACTAAAATCCTTTAATTTAGTCCACTTTGGCCACATCTGTCATTCTTTAATGCTTTTTTAAAAAAAAAAAAACAAATGACAGTATGAGAAGTTTGAGCTGGGAACAAATAGTTTATTTAAGGTTTAATAGAGAAAGAAGCAGGAAGTGGAGGGCCATGATCCAGAGCGATGATATCAGAAATAGAACTAAATAAAAAAGGGTTGTCACACTGAATCAGAAGAAAAATGATTGATTCGATTTCTGTCATTTAAACATGATTTCATGTCTTTGAGTTGTTCCATGTTTCTAACTCACAGCTGCAAACAGAACTGCTTTTTTATTTTACTTTTTGTATTTTATACACTAATATATTCAAGCTTGACTAGTTTGGGGTCAATGAATAAATCGAGGATTCATTATGTCATTCTTGGCACTGCACGTTAAAAGACGACGTTCAGGTTTTCACAGGACAGAGATCTTAAAATATTCACACAGAGCGGACCAATAAATAAATAAATAATAAAAAACAAGATGAAAACATTTTGAGACTTTATGACCTCACTATCTCTAAAATCCTGGATACGGCCCAACTGAAAATTTCTTCAACTCATGAACCCACCAATCAGAAAAGAGGCTGACATGAACAGTGTCTGACTGCATAATATATGAAACTAAATAATAATTCAGGTTCCACTGAAACAGCTGAGATATCCTGACAGTGAGTCAACATCTCCACAAACCCTGGCTAACAAAACACGACTCATGTCTCACACTGTTGTACGACTGCTTTGTGCTTTCAAAGCTGATGGTTCATGGGCCTCAGTGGTTCCCTGTCAGTGGTGTTTGTGCTCCACCTGGAGGCCCTTGCCATGATGGACCTTTGTGAGTTCACTGGGCTCCAGGCTCTGTTTGAGCACGGGGATCCAGACCAGGCCGGTGACCAAGAACATCAGACCCACAGAGAGGAACAGCGGCCCCAGCAGGTAAGGGACATTTCCCACGTGGGTGAAGTAGAGCATGGACAGGGTGGTGCCTGATCCAAACAGCAGCGTACCAACACCGATGGCCACGATGGGCTTAAAGAAGAGGAACAAGCAGGATGGAGCCGGACCACTGTGACGGCGAGGTGACTCCCCATGGTGGAGAGGGTTAAGCGGTGTGGAGGCTTCAGTGTCCTCCCCTTCCTGGGTGGAAGGATCTCTGGTTGTAATGGTGGCTGCTGTGGAGAGCATGGTCACTCTGAAGAACACCACACACCACAGATCAGAAAACAACAGACACTGTTCTGACAGTATTCTAGACCTGACTTGTCCACAAAGATCCAAACCAACAATGTGTTTTTAAACACACCCTGTCTGTGGCTCTCAGCTCCAGGACACTGGTTCCTACTGATGCTGTAAGCCTTTACATTCATAACAGTGGTCTTGCAAACAGACCTGCAAAATTTTTGGGTTTTTTTTTGCTACATTGAGCAAATCTTGTGAGTTTTTATTAATTGGCACTCAAAGGAAATAGTACATGTGTTGAGGACTATTTTCAATGGCGGATGAATCCATATTTAGTACTCTTGTGAGTACGTGTGTGTTCATGGTAATGATGGAGCATGTCAGCCACAGCTCACTGATGTGTTTTTAATAGTTTTAACTTTCCCCTGCAAACTTCAATCATGTGAACATTCAGGAAACAAGTCCAAATGTCTGCTGGGAAAAAGGTCAGCAGCTCTGTGGCGCAGAGGAATAACATACATCAGACAGATGTTTGGGTCAGCACATGATCATATCATACCACAACAACAAATCCACTGTGAACAACTACAACATCTCAACCTAACAGCAGGAAAACTGATTGTTGTGACATGGTCATTTATCAGCTATATAAATTTAACATATTAGATATTGTAACAGTATTAAATGATGAAATGTTAAATAGTCGTCTCACTTACCTAAAGCTTCTCTGTGCGTCTCCCCGGACAGCGACCACAGACTGACCGCTTCTGGACAAAAGCTCTCATTAAAGCCACACCCAGTGGACTGAGCTCATCCACCACCCACCATCCACCATCCAGACTCAAAGGATCACAGTAACCCACCTGCAGGAGGATTATTAATATTCTAATATAATAAAAGTATATAATGAACAAAAATAATACTAATTTCAAGATCACAAGCCAAAAAGCTGTTAACAATATGTTAACAATATAATAATAATAATAATAATAATAATAATAATAATAATAATAATAATATGCATCACAAACAATATGTTTGTGATGCTTATTTGTGAAATGGGTCATGGAGCCATCAAGGAAATATTCAACAAAATGAAGAAATACAGACACTTGATTAAATGTACTTAGTTACTTATAGCTAAGGAACTTACTAATGTTGTGACAGTTACATATTGCAAATAAAGTCACACCATCTCAAATAAACTTGGATCTTTAAATAACAGCAAAACACAAGAACTGATTCTGATGAAAAGAACCAAAAGAATCATTTTAAGACTAAAAATTATTCTCAAAATCTTTGAATTCTTCATGCTTCCATCTGTCAGTGTGTTCCAGTGTATATTTCCATCCTGTGTTCATAAATATATCTATATTTCAGCTTTGATCTATTTAATGTCACGTCCACCTCATCAGCCACAAACTGCCATCTCAGATTCAGAAATTCAAATACTCCCACAGAAATCATCAGTCACTGTATGAGAGCAGAGACTCCACCTGCTGGTGCGTTTGCTCTCCATCAGTTAAACAGGTCTGAGTGATACAGTACCAGTCAAACATGGTTCAGGGACGTCAAACTGTGATGCTGAACAAAGCATTAACATTTATTAACCATCAGCTGACTGACTTACAGTCTGGCTGTTTCATATGATACTTGTTCGTCGTGTCCACAGAACATGTTGAAATGAAGAGCCGCACTGAATCAGCGCTCTGTCAGTGTCTGGTGTTTGTAAACTTTGTTTAACTTTGTGTAATATGAAAGCAGACACCGGGAAGTGCTCTGAAAATGAACACACTGTTTTCCCAATTTATTATTTTATTGTCATAGTTGTTTGCTTTAATAACATTTGAACACGCTCAAGCACACTGCCAGAACGCCACATGAGAAACCAAAAAGTGGGTAAAAGCAAAGGGAGACATGTACACCCAAGATAAACATTTTGGTTTCAACTGGTTAAGTTCTTTCAAACAATTTCTTTTGCAATTTTACTTCTGAAAATCATTTTCTATATTCCAAGCAAAACCCTGGTCCACATCTGTTTACAGATATAACTTCTGCCATTTGTCATTGTCACTTATGAAAGCAAGAACAAAAAAAATATCTGGAAGAAAATAAATCATGTACTGATGAGTAGACCAGAGTAGGGAGGTGGGGAAAGGTGGAGGAGGGCTAACCCGGAAATGGCATAGCTGAGCTCTCAATATGAGAAAGCTGACTCGTGTGGACTTCATCTTGGTTTGTCATTTGCTTAAAAACAGGTTCTTTTTCACATGAGTTTTTTTTCTGAAGCTGATCTTCGGCGCGCAGAAGGGGGGCGTGACAGGGAGGTGCCGTCGCCGCTGACAACAGTGTGGGCGGGTTATGACCGAGCTCCGCCCGCTCCTTCTCACCAGGAACTCTCAGGCAGCAATGGAGTCTTCAGTCCCGCTCAGCGACCAGCTTCAGCACCTTACCGATGGCAATGGTCTTACCTGAGACACACAAACAAAAAGCACCGTCATGATGAGAGCTGGGCTTCAATATATAAATCACATCCACACGTCTGTAGTGTCTGTACCTTCGTCTCGTAAGGTAAACCGTCCCATCTGAGGAAAGTCTTTAAAGGTCTCGAGGCAAATGGTCCCTGCTGTGCGCAGACGGGCGATGCAGACCTGGTCCTGTTTGACGAATCGTGGTCGTGTCTTGCTCTTCTCTCCTGACTTCTTGTCTACCAGACAGATTAAGGCCTGCAGGCGCAGCCAAGAGCAACAGGAAGTCAGCACACAGATTCTTCAGCATTCAGGTTCAACCAGTCAGGTTCAAGTCTTACCGTAATTTGCACTTCTTCAATGCAGGTGTGAATGTGAAGGACTGCGTTGTAACCTGGACAGATGATGGATTTGTGTTCAATGATGACAATCTGTGAGGAGAAGAGGGACAGTGAGGATATTAGAAAGAGTCAGATGTATATGCCCGTTACACTCCAAATGTTCATCTGCAGTTTATCTAAGTGCACTTCAATCAGTCACTATAACAGCACACAGTGCTCATAGAAGCAGCCCTGGACTCTGGTCTCACACTGACCTGGGCGTCGAAGGTGCGCCCTGAGTGGCAGAGGTTCTCAGCATTACACAGGATGAAGCCGGGCAGGATCTCCTCCTCCTCGATGCCCTTCAGCCTCAGCTTGAGGTTTTCACCTGGACCGGCGTCATCCGTCTCCACATCATCTGACAGGAGACTCAACACCTCCACCACATGCTGCATGAGAAGAGGGTGTCATTATAGTGGAACAGATAACAGTGACAGAAGGGCCAGTGTTTCTCTCTAAATGTTAATACTTCTTGGTTCCAGCTGATAAAGAAATGGATTGTGGGACAGCTTACCCTGTTTGGCATCATGACGAGCTGCTGTGCTTTACTGATGGAGCCGGACTCCAGTTTGCCCAGAATCACAGTGCCCATGTCCTGATGACAGAGTGACAAAAAAAAATCAGGCATCTCTCATTAAACAAACAGAAATAACAGTGTGTGTGTACCTGCACATTAAACACACACTCCCTCCGCTGAGTATCAAAGCACCAACAGTGAGCTCAGGGAGTCAATCTTTAACGAGCAGGGCCATCAATGTGATCATTTTAGCAGCCGAACCTGTCGTGATAACAGTAATCAGGTTGTTCCTGGCTCACAATGAGAGCACACACGCTAAGCATGACGGGTCAGAGCTGCGTATGAAATGATAGCTATTTATTTAGCTCAGCTGTAAACATGTACAGCAGTGACATCAACATACATGAATGAGAACAACAAAGAACAGTTCACTGCACCAACGCTTTGTCTGAACGTTCTCAGTCAACAGCTCAGTCAGTCAGAACCTCATCATCAAACTAAGCCACATGTGGAATATAATGCCAGTGGAGGAGACAGCTCAAGTGTTTTTTTTAAGTTCACATTTAACCGGTGTTTGATTTTTTAATTGTAATACATTTTAATTGCTTTTTAAATGCACTCTCATTTCACCTGGAGTGTGTTTGGACTTGTTTGGCAGCCTTTTTATGGGATTGGATATGAACAGGAGACAGAAACACATGCTTACCTTGTATTTGTCTACGATGGGCAATCTAACAGGGCCATCGCTTGATCTGTTGAAATTTGGCAAACTGTCCAAGTGTGGAATGAAAGGTAAACCTCTGAAACAGCAGAGACAGACAGCCATTAGTAAAGAGGTTCAGTACCTTTCCCAAGGACCCCGCTAATCATCTGATTAGTGGACCACCCGCTCTACCTCCAAGCCAAGAAGAAGCTGATTGACTTACGTATACCAGGAGCACATGTCAGTGGGCTCCTTCAGGTTGGCTCCTGTCAGGCCGGAGCACGGCATGAAGTGAATGTCTTTCTTCGGGTTGAAGCCCACCTTCTTCAGAAATGGCACTAGTTTCTCCTTACACTCTTCATACCTGAAGGTTTAACAACAGGAGAGTCAATGTCTTACGACGTGTGCTGAGATTCATCGTCAATAAATACTGCATGAACAATATTCCGTTCAATACAAACACTAACAGCTGCCCTAAAGTGTGAATGACTGCATCAATTGTGTCAGAGTCTTCCAGTATATTAAGCAGTGTGTGTTCATGTGTGACATGTTTCCCTGTAAACACACGTCACAGCACACTGGTGTTGGTTTGGTTGCGTAAGAGTCAATGGAAAGATGTGATTAGATTAAAAATGTGA
Organism: Larimichthys crocea; assembly: GCF_000972845.2. Taxonomy (NCBI): domain Eukaryota; kingdom Metazoa; phylum Chordata; class Actinopteri; family Sciaenidae; genus Larimichthys; species Larimichthys crocea. The sequence goes on from NC_040022.1 coordinate 13,222,117, forward strand.
TAACTTGGAGTCTTTCCAACTCCAACGTGAACATCAGAACCACACAAATACAAAGTAGAGCTGTAACAATTAACTGATTCATTTTCAGAATCAATAAATCCTTTGGGGTCAGTTTTAGGAAAACTAGTTTCTGATTTCAGCTTCTAACATGACAATAACTATTTTTCTGCTTTCTGACAGTAAACTGAACATCTCTGGGTGGTGGACAAAACTAGATATTTGATGGAGTCAGCTTGATCAACATTATTCACCATTTTCCGGAGCAAACAACAAAAAAAATGAAATGAGAAAATCCTCAGTAAAATAGTTACAGGATGACTGTTTCTTTGTGTTTTACAAAATACCTCATATTGATCTAACTGAATCTTCATGAGTCTTTAGACGTGCTGAAAAAGACTCCTGCGTTGTAAAATGAATTGATTTCATACACTAATTCATCACTTAGTTTGACGATCGTGCTGCTCTGCTGTCACGTGGTAAACGCTGATCATAAACCGTAAAATAGCTAGAGATACGTATCTAGGAATTCAAGTGTCTCTAATCCTCTTCCTAAACACAGACTAGGTTTGTGAATACACCATGTGAAGTTAGATCACTGCAGAGGAACAGAAGCCCAGCATGTTCCAATGTCCTGTCACAGTTCATCTGTTTTCTAATGCAGTTTTTCAGATCACTTGTTATGATGTAAATGTCATGGTTCAGTGTCAGGTATGGTGTGCTGTCACACACTGTTGGATGGTTGGTACCCACCTCTCCAGGCTCCAGCTGACCGTAGGATCATCCATTTTATTCACCAGTACTATCAGGTGCTTGACACCGGCTGTTTTAGCCAACATGGCGTGCTCCCGCGTCTGTCCACCCTTCTCAAAACCAGTTTCAAACTCGCCTTTCCTGGCAGAGATCACCTGAGGGTTCGACACATTCATTTAGTGAGTGCTATGAAAACAGAACATCGCAGTGAACATCGAACAAAAAGGATCATATCTGAATAAAACCTATAAGCTATGACAGTTCTATCAAGTTTGTGGCCATTTAATTAAATACAGACAGAAATCACACTGACATGTTTCATCATATTTGCAGATGGCTGTGGTTTGCTGCATGTTTTCTGACTTCTCATGTGTCTAACGCCTTCATATATGAAGTTCCTGATTGAAGCGCCATCTTTCACGTGCTGCACATTCAATATTTTCACAAGGCATCTACAAGTTATTTTTTGAGGAGACAGCACGTTGGCACACACACACACATCGTGACACACCCTGCTGCAAATAAATTCTGCCGTTGGTTTCATTTTTTAACCCAGAAACAATTTTAAGACGGAAGTTAATGCAACTTTATTAATGTAACATTCACAACGTTCAGGATTCTATTTGGAAGATCTGGCTAAATCGTATTTAAGACTTTTTAAGATGATTGGATTCAGACTGTTTAAAAACACCTCATGTGGAGGTGCGGACTCCAGACATGAGCTCTTTAGCTGGAACCTCTTGACTTGATCGGCATTTTGATCAACCTACTTCCACTTTGGGCTGAAAGAAATGAAAGTTAACATGGCTGACTGCTCAAACAAGGCTCACGATGCTCGTGGTTGCTGCTCATGCCAGTGTCAGAGATTTACCTTCATGTTGTGAATATTAAACAGATATTAACAGGTCTGACAAATAAAGTGAAAACATTTGTTTCCATGGTTCTTGAGATGCTGTGTAGATGTAAACAGGCTGTGTTTGGGACTCTGTGCTGACTATTAGACACAATGTTCCACGTCACATGTCATTTTCTGGACTCACCAGAACAGCCAGGTCTGCTTGCGATGCACCTCCGATCATGTTGGGCACAAAGCTTTTGTGGCCTGGAGCGTCTAGGATGGTAAAGTGCTTTTTGTCTGTCTCAAAGTACGCTCGGCCCACCTCCACCGTCTTGCCTTTGTCCCGCTCCTCCTGGTTGGTGTCTAAAGCCCAAGATAGATACCTGAAGACAGAAACATGATGCTATAATGTTGATTTGGTATCTAGTGTAAACTCCGACATATGTTAAGTGTTGACATATACACACATATAACACTAATATATACATATCTATATCTCTGCTAATGATTGAAGCTAATATTGACGTTTCCGGACCACTTGCTCGCTCGCTCACCAGGTTTCCCGGTTCTTCTCCTTGGCTTCTCTCTCGTACTTCTCTAAGGTTCTCTTGTCTACCATGCCTGTTAGATACCTGTTGGAGAGGAAGGGGACAACACAAATGTCAAAGGCCTGCTGTGTTTGATGTAACCTCATTCATCATCAGGACAGCCAGTGAACCAAGAGTGGAGGATGTTACTCACATGATCTGTCCACCGATGGTGGACTTTCCAGCATCTGAAAGAGAGACACAGACAGAGGGTTTAGATTTAAATCATTGTCACATTACTTTGTTCTGTATGGCCACTTTGAGCCAGATAAAGTCACAACCACTAAAACACTGGAGCTAACGCATCGTGAAGCTTTCACTCTGGTATTCTCTCAGTGTCTTTATGACTACAGTCCAACTGCTCCTGACAGGATGATGAATCAGGCTGCTACTCACTCAACACAGACACCCTGTGCTGGGTTATAATGCTGCATTTACCACAGACAAAGTTCAACTAGGTTGCAAGTGTGCCGGTGGTGTGTTGTGCTGCATGTTGCTCAACACAGCCATTGAAAATCAGTGTCGAGTGTAGTGCACCTTACAGAGTCTCTGCTGAGTGACAACAGGCCGCACTGTTAATGAGTGCACTACAAACGTGTAAGGGGATCTGTGCCTGATGACGCAATGTGAAGTCTAACTGTCAGCTGGGGGCACACACTGATGTGTGTGCACACTGGACAGCTGAGGAAACAACACACAGCATGAACATGAACATGGCAGCTGACTGACATCGGCACATTGGTGCACACCCTCTGCTCTGTGTGCTCCACATCACTTAACAGCAATGACTTCAGAGTAATGATTTCTTTCTCAGATTTAAGTCTCATCCACAGGTGTATGCACTGACCTACGTGCCCGATGAACACAACGTTGATGTGTTCCTTCCTGGGGGCGTCTGGCTGTGTGGGTGGGACCTTGGGCGCTGGCGCTTCCTCTTCCTCCTCCATCATCTCTGGAGCCGTCTCCTCTGTTGTCGCTTGCTCCACTGGCCCCCGGTCGCCACCTCCTGGCTCCTCCTCGTTTGGCTCAGCCTCTTTCTGGTCCCATGGCTCCTCTGTGCTCATCTCTGTGTCGCCGTTCTCCACTGGAGCTGCAAACAAAGTCCACATCATTCAGAGCCTCTTCCTGTTAACGAGCCACTTAAACAGCTCAGCTGGGTGAAATGTAGACGGAGCTCATTATTTAACTTGCCAACAAAGCAGAACACACAGGTGAACGTCAATAACCAGCAGCAGCTTTGAGGTGAACATTTTTTCCACTGTTCTGTCACTGGAAGCGTTCTCTGAGCTGGCTTTGTCACTAAAGACCTTGTTTACTGTAAACTGCTGTGATCAGTGTTTTGTGGAAAAATGAAAGACAAGAAGCAAAGGCAAGAGTCAGACACTTTGCACTAAATAAACTCAGGAATAAAAGATCCTGATCCATGTCAGAAAACAGTACAGAGTACCATGGAACTACTGCAAAGAAGATACAAAGTACAATTCTGGGTAAACCTGACAGATTTTATTCTTCATTATTTATTATGTCCTGTGACTGAAGTCTACGACTGTCAGCAAGCAGCAGCAGAAGCAGCAGGACCGCTATAGTTCAAGCTTTACCAATGAAGCCTGTACTGTTGAACCACGGTCCTGAAGCAGCATCAACATTCGTCCAACTCACTGTATTGTATTGCATCCTCTGCCCGTAAGGCTTCTCATATTCCTGCTCATACTACCTTTATCCAATCAGAAGTCATGTATGAATTATGTCTGGCTGCATGCAGTAAACCTTCACATGGCTGTTACATGAAGAGCAGACAGCCTCAATGCATGCACAAACTTTATGAAGTGCAGCGCTACAACAGAACACCAAAGAAGAAGAGCGAGCTCTGACATGAAGCCTCATACAGTTCAATGCTGCAGCAGAGAACAGATCCCAGTTCAGTTTATCACTTCAAGCTGACACATAAAAAGAAGTGAAGTATTTACATGTGACACACAACATTACATCTACGTGACTGGAAACTTTTGTTTACACACTGAAAGAACTGTTTGATTAGAACATTGACTTCTGTTCATCTGTAGATAAATAAATGATACATTCAATAAACAGTGAGTGATGCATTGCACGCAATAAAGGCTCCATCTGATATTTGAACGTTTCAATTAAGCTGAACTTTACGATCAAAGGCGACAGAAAGGCAAAGCTCCTGTTCCAGGCAGGCCCACAACATGGAGATTTTCATGTACGCTTAAGACTGTGAGCACACAAAGGCATACATGACGGAGAGACATCCACCATGCTGACCATGAGAACAATCTCTGAAGTCTTCTGTGTGTTATCGATAGTGATTAAATGATGTGAACACATTCTACTCTCCCCATCTTACTTTATAATGGTATATGGGCGGCCATGGCTCAGGTGGCAGAGCACCTCGTTGAGTAATCAGAGGGTGAACCCCATAGTACTCTGGAAGGCTGTGTGTGTGTGTGTGTGTGTGTGTGTGTATGCTTTGGATGGGAGGCACTAAGCGCTCCTGATGAGCAGTTGGCACCTTGCATGGCAGCCTCTGCCATCAGTGTATGAATGGGTGAATGTGTGTGTGTAAATGTGCTGTAATAAAAGCACTTTGATTGGTCAGTCCAATGTAATAATATGTACACATGTTTCCTCACTCAGATGTTCACTGTGATAGTGAATGTTGTGGTATTACAGCAGGAGGATGAGGCATTTTACAAACCTGCCATGTGATGTGATGTGATGAGACAAATCCATGCATCAGACTGTGCTTTAGGAAAAGTTTTACTAGCTTTAAATAATTAGATGTGCTCTGAATATTCATTTATAATGTCTACTGTGTGCACAGTGAATCCAGACAAGATGGCCACACCTCAACTGTGAACATCCAATCACATTTCTGTCTGTCCTTTGAAAATGTAGATGTATTTTAGTATTTGACTATTTTCAATCATTAACATGTATGAGGGGTTGCTGCACATTATTCCATACTGGATATCTCACTGCAAGAACAAACAGATTTCATAATGATCACGTTTTGCCCGTTCACAACACAGCTGTTATTGAAAGGTGAGTTCACAGCGAGCCTCTCTGAAATGTTCATGCTCACTGTGTGACGTTACCTCCCCCTGAAACAAGGCCATGTCTGTTACGGGTGATAATGAAACAGTGTCCCAGTGAACGTGCCACAGGGCCTGAGACCAACAAAAGATAAACTGATGCTACAAACTCACTGTTCACTTTGTCTGTGGTCAAACACTGAGAAAGGCATCCTGTGGCAGACGCAGACAAATGAAGCAAAAACTTCAGAGAGGTGAAAGGGGAGCGCCGAGGTAGCTGCTGCCTGCCATAATATCACTGGTTTCTCTGTCTAGTATTTCCTGTCTGCCTCTGCTGCTCATTAAAGATGAAAAATACCAACAAAAAAAAATCTTGAGTGGCGCTTCCAGGCGAGCTAAACTTCTGTAATTGGGTCTCAGTCTCAGTAACTCAGTGAGACTCACCATAAAGGTTTTGTAAATCCTATGTGTTCAGTGTGGGCATGCACATGTCAGGACAATGAGGCGAGCAGTAACAGCATCACGCTCATACACACACACACACACACACACACACACACACACACACAGATACATACCAGCACTTTCTGACACCTCCATGGTAGAGATCTTTTCAACAGCAACTGAAAAAGAAACAAACAGTTAAGTTGGTTTGAAGTGAGCCCGACCTGCTCCACCAGCTACAGGCCAAACTCAAACAGAGGAACAGTGTGAGGGTTTCTACACTCAGTGTGGGTGAAACAGAAAAGGGATTTCCTTGATCTCCCGTGAACACATTTCTCTGTGGCCTCACAGGCCGCCTGAAGGCTGGACCGGAGGACCACAGAGGACTTCAACAGGTTGTTAGGTCAGGGGCACACACTTGTTGGAGCACAAACTTCCACTGGGGTGTTACAGTGGACGAACCATGTGTTCAAAGCCACACAGTGTCACACACTTTACTGGACTTCTGTGGGCTCATGTGTGGGACCTGCTCACATGGACCTGTGTGTGTTGGTACAGATCTGGGGTCAGCCTTCACGTGCTTCACACTGACACATCTTTTCTCCCCTGTTGACCAGCGGTGCGTCAGAACATCCACGTCACAGCAAACACTCACTAATTTCTTCCCAGTGACGAGCTGAGCTTCTCTCATGAGATGAAGCTGGGCTGCTGACAGGGACGGGTTCCGTTTACCGGTCAGAATAAGCAGTTACTTTCCTAAAGCTTTAAGTTTAAGCTGAAGTTTACTGAACACAGAGTCAGAGCCGAGAAACCACACCAGCTAACAGATAAGCTAGCGCGCTAGCCAGCTAGCACCGGTTAGTTGTAGCGGGCTAATGCCGGCTGCTGCCGAGTTCCCGGACTGTTCTGTCAGCGGCCAACAAGCCGCAGGAACACTCTTTAGTCGAGCGGTTTAACTAAATAAACTGTATATACGAAGTGCTACGTTAGTTAAAGTTACACAGCGTCGGACAAACCGACTGAATTCCCGCTCCACCGAGCGACACGGCGGCTAGTCTGTCGCGCTCCACGGAACGCGTGTCCGTGTTAGCGGCTAGCGAGCTTAGCATGTACCCAGCCCAGGCTGCCGTTAGCACCTAGCTCCGATGCTAACGCTGCTCCCCAACGTGACACCGAACTCACCGGCAGAGTCGACGGTCTCCGAGTGCGCCTTCACCGCGAAAGACGGGACGAATTCGGCGGCGTTCACGTTGGGCACAAACGGTTTAGCGTTAACGTTCAGGGACGTGAACGCTGATTCAAGCTGTCCGTCGATCGTGGCCTCCACATCGTCCTCTTGTTCCCAGGAATCAGGGGCAGTGTCTCTCGGGTCCATCGTGGGTCTTTTTTGGATTTTCACTACTGTGAGAGCTTTGAGCTACGCACTTCTTGGTCCACGTAAGTGTCCGCCCAGAACCCGGTGTTACGGTCACCCCTTGGAGTTAGTGACAGCGTCCCAGCTCGAAGTGTGATGTTTGGTCTCCGTTCAGGTGAAATCAAGCCGCCGGTTTGTGTCGGTGAGCCGCCGGAGAGGATATTCGACTCAGCACTCCCAGAGACGGTCCGCGTGAGCTAACGCGTCCCCGTCAAGTCGACGTGCTACTTCGCGGTGACCTCTGGGATATGAAGTCTTATTCAAAGGCGGAAAACGATTGCCGTGGAAGACTCATTAGGGGCAAGAAAACTACATCCCCCAAAAGACACGTAAGAGACAAGTTTACGTCAGTTGTTTCTGACCTTTTCAGGAACCGCAGATTCGAGTCAGGTTCAGTTGTAGCAAATGGAGAATGAGTTACACAACTTCATCCACCCACTGATACACACTCACTTTATGTGTGTTTGTGAAGGTCGTTATTCTCAGGTAGAACAACTGAAGAATCTCCAAATGATTCTGGATCAGTCAGATTCTTCATTTGTTGAGAAAGTTTTTTCACTAAATGGAACAACAATAGTAACGTTCCTAAAGCTGATGTGGGAAATTACGACAGTACAACAGTAACTGACTGGGTCCATTATTTAATAGAAATATGTTTGGCTTTGTAACACACCAATCATAACCACTGTTTATTATCTGCAGTCACTCATTTCACCCATGGATGCATGTCAACCACCTGTGGGCACAATAGGTGTATCACAGCTTTGTAATCAGTCACATGAACTGCACCCAGGAAGACTAAATCAATCAACAGAACAGTGTACTGGTTTAACACAAATATGATACGTACCTGTTCATATAAGAGCTGCTCAATCATGTCTAATGAAAAGAAATGGAACACGCATTGTGCACGTAACATAATATTGTGTGGTTGGTTTTTGAGTCTGCCCTGAGGCATTTCGTTAAAGGTTCAACCAGTGGAAGCGTCGTATTCATAAAACATAGTGCCTTAAGGTGTAAACTTCACCTTTCAGATTAGCCATATATGAAGTGATGTTATCGTAATCATGGTCTAGTTTAGGTAAAACAACTTCTACGACATAATAAAATGTTCTGGACAATAACAGGAACACCTTATCTATCTATTACTATCTACAGCCCCCACAATGGTTAAGGGTTGCATTAGAATGCACAGGTGTTGCATTAACTGTGTCAAACAATGTAATTAATTGCCAATTAATTTTAATAACTGCCAGTACACAACTGATATTTGTAAATGTGGGACAAAAATCCCAAGTCAAGTCCAGTCCTAAACCTCCTCGTCCCTAACAAGTCATTATGCAACAAACTGAATGTTAATTCAAAATGTTAACAGTCAGTGTGGTGAATGTACAGACTGTGATTTAAATCAAACTGATCACGTCTGTCTTGAAGATGTTCTGCATGCTGCACTGACAAACACATCTTTCACTCCTGCTCGTCCAAAGTGATTGGTTGCTGTGTAATTGATTCAAAAGTTGATCTGTTAGTTTCAAGTCATTCCAAGTCAAAAAGGTCCAACTGTAATTATGAGTCAAAGACGTGTTGCAAATCTGTTTAGGTTTTTGTCGAGTTTAAAAGTCACAAGATTTGAGACTTGAGTCCAAGACATGTGGCTCTGGTCCACACCTCTGCTGATCAGGGTTACTCATTTTTATTTTTATTGACATGACAGATGTTTTATGTTCTAGTGGTCTTATTTAGTCATTAAGAGCTCAGACTGCACAAAATCCAGATGTAGTCTCGGTACAGGGTGTTTGTTTCGAAGTGCAGCTGCAGCTGTCTCAAACAGGTCGCCTTTTAGTTTTAGGACAGTTTATACATTTGTTTAATGTTTAACATTTTTCCCTCAGTTGTAAAATTCTGTTACAAGCTGTCACAATCACGCACGCACGCACGCACGCACGCACGCACGCACGCACGCACACTTTTTCATATTGTGACTGTAAATTTGTTTTTAGGTATTAAAACACTGTTGATGGCTTTCGTTTATTGCTGTTAGTCAGACATGTGGGGCTCATGTACAATTACAAATGTATTTAAGAATGACTAACTGAACCATAAATATGCCACTTACATTGAACAGTACAGAGGAAGACTGAAAATCTGATGAGAGGTACTTTTAGAACTGAACCACAGAAAGCCTTGGCCTGACGTTAAGACTAGAAAACTTTGAATTTAATCTGTTGAGACAGAATTTACACAAAATACGTCAAAGTGTTTCTGTAGTGTAAACTAAAAGGTAGAAAACATTCAAGAGAAAAAGATTCTGATTATTAAATACAATCAATCATTCAGACAGTGACAGAGGCAGGACCATCAGGGACAGTTCATTATATCAAATCAAAAGTTCTTCAAACATATTCTTGGAAGGTTATAAAGTTATTGATTTAGATTTACATTAGAATCATGTAACAGAAAGAATAATTAAGAAGACTCTGCTTCATTTACACCACATACGACATTAAATAAAAAACAGTAGTAAAGAAATTATCTACAGTACAAGTGCAATAAAGCTGAAATAGATTCTTTCATAATCTTTATTCTCACTGCTAATTCATAACTCTTCATTCATAACCCAGCTTAATGTACTAAAGGATAACTCCGCTCAAATTTGTGTTCTGCTTCTTTGATTCTTTGACATTTTCTGTTGTTTAAATGTTTTTTTGTTACATTCAGGCACCTCCACGGGAGCTCACAGGAGGCACATTCACTCCTATTCAACTCCCAAAGGCATAGAAATCAATGACAACCCCTCACTGCTCAGAAGGTGTCCACCATAGTGTGTAAAGATGCATCAAAAGGCTAAATATCAGGCGGCAGATGTTTGCATGTTCAGAGAAGTTCCCATAACATACCATTAAATTAATATTATTGATAATATTAAGTGTGCAATCATGACACACTTCTACTTCCTGCTATTCCCATGTTTTTTTTCTCTTTTTGTCAAAATAAAGTTTCTTTCACTTTCAGGGACACATTAAGGCCCCTACACAAGATGTGATAACAGTCATCTTCCAGGTTTGTATATGTCATACTGTGTAAGACAGTCTAATATCTCTATAAAACATATTCTGCATATGAATACAGAATCTGTAGGCAAAGGACAGAATTTTGGCATTGAAAGTGTTCTGGTTTCCATTTGTAGTCCAAGTAGTATTGACCAATCATATGTGAGCAGTGATTTGGTGGCATGTGGTTAAACAGTCCACGTGGAGAGCAAACGAGGCGGAACACACTGGCCGAAATGCAAATTTAGAACTCATCAGCTATCATCTGATGATGATTCAGTGCCCGGATATTCATTTTCTGTTCGTTAATATCTGGATATCCGCAGGCTACACCAGAAGCCTTGAAACATTGGTTGTTGATTTCTTTTTTCTAGGTTTCCAATCACAGTGAAGCCCTTAACATTCACCCCATGCCCCTAAGCCAAAGCCTGACCTTCTGGGATTTGACATCAAGAATGTTTGTTCACATGAACTACTTGACCTTTGTGCAACCATCCTAGGAAAAAAAAGTTTTGCCAAAGGTTGAATCCTGACTTGATGATAGCTGATGGATTCAAGATTGGTCTGATACGGTCTTGGTCACAACCTGTGTCAGACTGTACAATATCTGTTTTGACATGTCTACAACAGTCAGACAGTCTTTCCTTTCTAAATTTCTGACCCTGTCAGTATTTCGAAGCGGGCTGTCTTTGGTCTCCGGTTCTAAATCAGTTGTCGGAGGACGTGTCTCAGTGAAATCTAGGACCACAGTTTGGACTGATGACCACAGATTTCACCAAAGATTTCTCCCACAGAGTTTCATCAGGGACGGCCACGACCACACAGTGCATAGAGGCTATTTGGATCTTGGTGTGGTCGATACACTGTTTGAACTGTTTTACACATACAGAAGACATGTTCATAAAGTGCACACAACATGCTCATCATCAGCCTGTGCAAAAAAGGTAACGTGTTAGTGTTGGGCGTTCTCTCAAAAAAATGACAAAGAAGAAGACTAAAAACAAACATAGACTTCATTTGGCCGTCTGATATGGCACTTGGATAATGTTTAAATGGTAATCCAGGACAGGACGGATTCTGACCGGGTCGGGCAGGATGTTTTTGTCAACAAACAAACAAAACAAATATTCCTCGTACAGTAAATCCCTGTAAAACAATGCTCCTCTGTGACAGAATAAAAAATAAAAAAAAGAATTAAAAAAATCACATAGAAATAAAAACGTAACATTACCCTGGCACCTGCTGCATGAACAATCATACAAGGAATTAGATTTCGATCCACAAAGCTGTGGCTGGAGTTTAAACGGAATTCATAGGGTGTTAGAAAAGAATCCTGACATTTTGAGGAGTCAGACTTTTTGGAAAACAAAACAACTTGAGAAAAAAAGTCAGAACATTATGAAAATAAAGTCTGAATTTTGATGAGAAAAACTTAAATAAGTGTTGAATCATCAGCTGACAGTCTGTCAGGAATGTGAAGTTCTTAGGCTTCATCAATAAGCACATTATTACATATTTAAAGGACACTGACGAATGAATGATGATGTAACACCATGTCTGCAGTGCACTGAATGACAGTTGATGCTCTGCTCATCTGGTTTAGTTCAAAATACAATTTGATTCTCAAAATGACTTATTGTTGTAATAGAACTTCCTCTTGTGCAGGCTTACCTTGTAATAGTATGATAGTATCTCATTAAACTATAACTTTGTCTCAACTAGTGTCAGGTCATGACTTTCTGAACGTATTAGCTTCAGAATAACAGTTTCATTCTTGTAATATTGTGACTTCTTCTCATGAAAACATCTTTAGTTTGGTAACATTGTGACTTCATAGTTTATTGAAGGTTTGTGGGGCAGTGCTCACATGAAGGGAGTGTTTGAAGCAGGTGACTTATCAGTAGATGTTTATTTATTTATTTAATTAAATAGATCATAATACTCTACTCCTTCTATACAGAATTATTTTATCATAAATAATTATAGTTAGTAATTGGGCAGGTTAGATATATATCATCTGTTAGACTATTTACAGTGAAGAATCTGAACGTTTTAATTGGAGTCTTTGTTTTAATATCAAGCTGCTTTGTTGAGTGTTAATGTGAACAGAGTATTAAATAGAGACTCTGGTCTGAACCAATCACATTTCTCTTTAAAGCTGAAGAAATTCTTTAGTCCAACAGGACATCCCAAAGACTGACAGACACATCAGAGTAAAAAGACACACACAGCTGGGCTGGATGTCAGCTCCGTTCCATCACAGCCTCAAAGGAAACCCCCCCCCCTGAAACTCTTCTGCTGCTGCAGACTGTGCTCCTGTTATCCCTGTGAATACATGGCCGATCACAGATGACACCATCTGTCAAGACATTTATAGTGCAGCTACAAGAGTCAGACAGCACAACTCTCTCCATCATACTGAAACGTGAATGTACAGGCAACATACAGGGGGACAGTGAGGACAGGAGAGCCTGGTATAACAGACGGCTCATCTCACTAACATGTAGAATAACTGTATGTATGCCAGAAGACCTCTGAATGGAAGAACTTCAATTAATTCTGAAAACTGTGGGAAGACACATTTCTCAGAACGCTGCAGCAACATTCAGAGAACTCTCATATTGGAACAGTTTATCACTAAATAACTTGAAGTGAGCGTCACAGTAGAAGAGGATCCAGGGGTGGATTTTTCCATGAACCTTGACATCCAGCAGCCCAGTGTAGCTCCATCAGTTTTCCCTCCAAACCTTAGATTCACAATATAACAACACCTTTCCTTTGAACATCTGTTAGTTAGGCTGGTACCCTTTAGAGGATGGCTGGAGGACACCTGCACCTCCTATCTCCCGCTCTCCTCCACCTCTTGGCCTTCAGGCTGCCTCTCCTCGGAGGCTTCTTCAGCCCCCGCCTGTGTGAGCACCTCCGGGGTTTCCTCTGCCACAACATCACTTGCAGAGTGCGAGTCCTCCTCAGGTGTAGGTGGAGAGATGGGTGGGTGGATGCTACAGCTCGGAGTGGTACTACCCTCCCTGGGTGTCTCCTCAGCTTGTCCGATGGAGCTGGTTTCACTGAAGGAGTCGGAGCCTGCCCCCGAGCGCCGGAATAACCTCTGACCTGTGAGGAAAGGAAGCCGTGTGACAGATACCCAGAATTCTGAGTGGCATTGATAAGAGGTCAGCAGAGTTTAGACATCAGCTTATCTAACATTGATTAGGTGACCTGAAGCAACAGAGGGGAAACATCCTGAAGAGAGAAATGGAGGAAGAAGAAATTGGACTGCCGGCTTTGAAAGAAATAAGACAAGCTTTTTCCTTCCCAGGAAGTGCAAGGACTAATGTTACAGTTTGACAAGTTTACGCTCCGCTCAAAACACCTGCCTCTTTTACTGTACACTGTTGAACAATAGCAAACTGTGTTGACAGCAATGACTTGAGGGAACGGGAACAAATACCTTTGAGAGAACAGAGAGGCAAAACTGGAGGAAGCTGCCATAGTTTATCAGCTGTGTGGCACCAGTTCAAACTGCTCCACAGACACTTATCAGGTCGGAGTCCAAGTACAAGTTGTGTATAAACTGTAAACTTGACTAAACGGTTTACTAACGAGTTAGATTTCTTGCTAGCATGTCCTGCATGTTTTTTTCTTAACGGTAACCTCCGTGAATGTGAAGTGAAACGACGCAGGAAGTTTCAAAGACTGCACTTCCTCTTGTCATCCACTTGAGGCTGGCTCCAGAAGTGAGTCGGTCTCCATAAGTCCCCATGTTCAAATGTCCAACTTCACAGCAGAATTAAACATGTTTACAGCCTGGTACAAAAAACTGTTTTGGTCTCTGTAGCTAATTTCCCCGTTCATGACAACTGTACTGAGGGTGACTTTATATACAACTCACCTGTTCACATTATATTAAGGCTTAAAGTTATGCAGGATTAAGAGCTTGGACATTTTGATTGACAGGCGATGTCATCACAGATTTATTTTTTATTTTTTTTCAAAATTTATAGGATTTATTATTTTATTCATTTTATTTTAACTAATGTCATTAAAAAGCAACACTGCACATTTTGCATGGAAAGTCTTTCAGTGCCTCAAAGAGAGAGATCATCCTTCAGTAGGCTTTTAATTTAAAATTTGAACAGGAAGAGCTCAGTTTCACTGATGGTAACTTAAAACAACATTGTGTAACTTTTCTAGCATAAATATATTTTTGATTTTAAATCATTTGGTGATACACCAATGTGTAATCAGCTGACTGTTTCTGCTCTATGAAACTTCAGGCTCTGAGATGCAGATGGGGAGAGCCTGAAAACTGAAAAATCTGAAACTGTGGGTGGTTCATCATGTTGATTTAACACTGGCTGAAAAAACAAAACTGTTGTTGTACTAATGCTGTGGAAATGTACAGTACACTACATGTAATTCTAAGGTCTGCTATTATCTGAATAGCAGCTTTCATTGAATTGACTGCAGTCAGTGATAATCACAGACAATCACACACAGTCCTACCTGGCAGTCTTTTGGATGAAGAGGTAGGAGTGTCTTGCAGGGACGGCCTGCCAGCCTGGGCTTTGGTGGAGTATGTGACCTCTGTGGAGTCCAAGGAACCTGAAGACACACACAATTAACATGCTTATGCATGCTACACACAAATACTGACACACATTTACTGTATGTATGTAGTGACACACTGTCTGTCAGACAATCAACAATTGAGCGTCCTCTTGTGATACGCAAAGATTCTCAATTTTTGAGAATCTCTAGATACCCTGCAATGTAATTTAAAATAACTTTTTCTGTAATATTTTGTTTCAATGTCAGCCTGCGATGTAGTCACATTCACCAAATTAGCTCTGGTTCTTAAACTGGTTTCATTTAGGATTCAACAGTCAACAATAAATAATCAGTGTAAACTGTCCATAGCTGAATAGAGCTGGCCAATGCTGCTGTATTTAAACATCTGTCATAACAGTGGTACCTGAGCCTGATATTTTCTGCCATGTGTGAAGACAGACTTCCAAGAGCGTCTTGGATAGCGTTTGACAAACTACAATAATACTCATGTGACATCAGACTTTGAATTTTGGACTACATAACTCTAAGTTACACCTCATGTGACATTAAAAGGGCCTCACACAGTGTTTTGGTTTACCTGCAGCCAGGTTGAAGGTCCTGCCCTTTATGGAGCTCTGAACTGGAGAGAACCAGTTTAACACAGAGCCAACCAGAGGAAGCTGTCTCATCATCCCCTGTAACACACACACACACATACAGAACATTTGAATGGACTGGAATTGTATACACACCCAAAACCACACACACACATACACACCTCTTCCATGAGTTTCTCCTCATTGGCCTTCTGCAGCTGCAGCTCTGCCTCCAGGATGCCTTTCCTCACCACCTCCGTCATGTTCTCCAGAAGCTACACAAGACAGAATCACTACCATTTACAAACATCATGTATGAGGAGGAGGACTGAAAAAGGTCCTCCGTTATTCACTTCTGACATATGGCATGGGAGAAATGGTGAGATGGGTGTCACACAGCTGTGTGTCTGTGCTGACTGAAATCTGTGGTTTAGCTGAGATTCATTCTTGTGTTCCTGTTTGTACTTTCAGATATCAGCCTCATGGTCTCAGTGTTACACACAGGTCCGTTAAAGACAGAAGTAGATGCACAGCTGAACAAAGAATACATATAAATAATAAGAAAAATATTCTTTAGCTGTACACTATTAGATACATGCTCAAGTCAGCACAACAACAGTCAGTCACATTATCAATAGAGCAGACAGACCTGGCTGCGTCCTTTAAATCAGCTCATCGAAAATGTGTCTGTGTCTCCTAAACAAGGTCATAAACAGAACTGTAACATCCGTAATGTACGCGTTAAAGCACAGTGTCCACTGTCATCTTCACAGTTTTTTGGACATCTGCCTCTCATCTGAATGCAAACTCATCACAATCCTGGATGACACCAGTGACCGCTGTGTTGTCTGCAAACGGCACAATTTTAACAGACGGGTCTGCTGAGATGTAGCTGTTGGTGTAGAGGGCGGCGAGCACACGTCTCACATCTGGGTGGTGGATGTGATTTGGGTGAGGTCTTATCAAACCTACAGTAAAACACAGGCAGATTGTCTGCTAGCCAATGGTTCTCCACAGTGTGGGGGGAGGGCAGTTTCCTGTAGCTGGTGATGTTCTGCAGGCCTCTCCACACTCACAGGGTTATTAGTTTTCCAGCTTTTTAGTGTAGCTGCTCTTTGCTGTTCTGGTCTCTGTCTATGGTGTGTTTCTGGCCTGGTTCTACAGGATTCTAACCCACTTCTGTTTGTGTGTCTGCTAGTAAGTCCGGAAAAGATGAACCAGACAATGATCAGAGAGTCCTAAAGCTGCACAAGGCGCAGAGCCAAATTCATCCTTTACTATGGTGTAACAACGATCCTGTGTGTTTATATGACTTAATGTGCCGTCCGTCCGTCCGTCTTCTTCCGCTTTATCCGTTATCGGGTCGCGGGGGCAGCAGCTTTAGCAGGGAGGCCCAGACTTCCCTCTCCCCAGCCACTTCTGCCAGCTCTCCCAGGGGGACCCCAAGGCGTTCCCAGGCCAGCCGAGAGACATAGTCCCTCCAGCGTGTCCTGGGTCTTCCCCGGGGCCGCCTCCCGGAGGGACGTGCCCGGAACATCTCACCAGGGAGACGTCCAGGAGGCATCCTCACGAGATGCCCGAGCCACCTCAGCTGGTTCCTCTCGATGCGGAGGAGCAGCGGTTCTACTCTGAGCTCCTCGCGGATGGCCGAGCTTCTCACCCTATCTCTAAGGGAGAGCCCAGCCACCCTGCGAAGGAAGCTCATTTCGGCCGCTTGTATTCGCGATCTCATTCTTTCGGTCACTACCCAAAGCTCGTGACCATAGGTGAGGGTAGGAACGTAGATCGACTGGTAAATCGAGAGCTTCGCCTTTCGGCTCAGCTCCTTCTTCACCACGACGGACCGGTGCAGAGTCCGCATCATTGCAGAAGCCGCACCGATCCGCCGGTCGATCTCCCGTTCCATCCTTCCCTCACTCGTGAACAAGACCCCGAGATACTTGAACTCCTCCACTTGAGGCAGGATCTCATCCCCGACCCGGAGAGTGCACTCCACCCTTTTCCGGCTGAGAACCATGGCCTCGGATTTGGAGGTGCTGATTCTCATCCCAGCCGCTTCACACTCGGCTGCAAACCGCTCCAGAGAGAGCTGGAGGTCACGCTCCGATGAAGCCAACAGGACTAGATCGTCCGCAAAAAGCAGCGACCCAATCCTGAGGCCACCGAATCGCAGCCCCTCAACGCCCTGGCTGCGCCTAGAAATTCTGTCCATAAAGGTTATGAACAGAACCGGTGACAAAGGGCAGCCCTGGCGGAGTCCAACTCTCACAGGAAACAGGTCCGACTTACTGCCGGCAATGCGGACCAAGCTCTGGCACCGAGAGTACAGGGACCGGATAGCCCTTATTAATGGGTCCGGAACCCCATACTCCCGGAGCACCCCCCACAGTATCCCCCGGGGGACACGGTCGAACGCCTTCTCCAGATCCACAAAACACATGTAGACTGGTTGGGCGAACTCCCATGCACCCTCCAGGGCCGCGCTAAGGGTATAGAGCTGGTCCACAGTTCCACGGCCCGGACGAAAACCACACTGCTCCTCCTCGATCCGAGGTTCGACAATCTTGCGGACCCTCCTCTCCAGAACCCCCGAAAAGACCTTCCCGGGGAGGCTGAGGAGTGTGATCCCCCTATAGTTGGAGCACATCCTCCGGTCCCCCTTTTTGAAGAGGGGAACCACCACCCCGGTCTGCCAGTCCAGAGGTACTGCCCCCGATGTCCACGCGATGTTGCAGAGACGTGTCAACCAAGACAGCCCCACAACATCCAGAGCCTTGAGGAACTCCGGGCGGACCTCATCCACCCCCGGGGCCCTGCCACCGCGGAGTTTTTTAACTACCTCAGCGACCTCAGCCCCAGAGATGGGCGAGACCACCATGGGGTCCCCAAACTCTGCCTCCTCAAAGGAAGACGTGCTGGTGGGATTGAGGAGGTCTTCGAAGTATTCCTTCCATCGACCCAAGACGTCCCTAGTCGTGGTCAACAGCACCCCGTCCCCACTGAACACAGTGTTGACAGTGCACCGCTTCCCCCGCCTGAGCCGCCGGATGGTGGTCCAGAACCTCCTCGAAGCCGTTCGAAAGTCGGTCTCCATGGCCTCACCGAACTCCTCCCACGCCCGAGTTTTTGCCTCCGCAACCGCCGAGGCCGCATTCCGCTTGGCACGTCGATACCCGTCAGCTGCTTCAGGAGTCCCACAGGCCAAAAAGGTTCTGTAGGACTCCTTCTTCAGCTTGACGGCATCCCTCACCGCCGGTGTCCACCAGCGGGTTCGGGGACCGCCGCCACGACAGGCACCGACCACCTTACGGCCACAGCTCCGGTCAGCCGCCTCGACAATGGAGGAACGGAACAAGGTCCACTCGGACTCAATGTCCCCCGCCTCCCCCGGGACATGAGCGAAGCTCTCCCGGAGGTGGGAGTTGAAACTCTTTCTGACGGGAGATTCAGCCAGACGTTCCCAACAAACCCGCACAGAACGTTTGGGCCTGCCAGGTCTGACCGCCATCCTCCCCCACCATCGGAGCCAACTCACCACCAGGTGGTGATCAGTTGACAGCTCCGCCCCTCTCTTCACCCGAGTGTCCAAAACATGTGGCCGCAAGTCCGACGACACGACCACAAAGTCGATCATTGAACTGCGGCCAAGGGTGTCCTGGTGCCAAGTGCACATATGGACACCCTTATGCTTGAACATGGTGTTCGTTATGGACAATCCATGACGAGCACAGAAGTCCAATAACAGAACACCACTCGGGTTCAGATGACTTAATGTGCCGTCTGTATTTTGGCAGTTGATGGCTGAGGGTTGCTCTGTCTGTTGCTTTGCTCTGTTGAGGCCCAAGGGGGGAGGGTGTAAACAATGACCAGAACAAAGGAGGAAAACTCCTGCAGTGGGGCAGCAGATCTGGAAAAGTTCATGTTTGCTCTGTTGAGAAGCAGCAGTTCATCCACTGTGTTGGCCTGAGAGCGGACATTCACCAGATATACTGACAGGAGAACAGTTCTACATCCCTGCTGTCACAGTTCCCCCTGCTGGCAAACCTCGGCTTGAATCAAAAGTGGTGAAAAGTTGCTGAACGTTCAAAAGGTCTTCCCCAGTGTGAATGTAATCAAAAAAATATATATATAAACTGTGACTGTCTGACTACAAGTATTCTATAAAATAACAGGTACCCTTCCGCTCTCCTCTATGTCCCTCCCGAGAGCAGCTATTGTATCCACCAGCTCCGAAACATCCACGTCCTCGGTGACCATGCCAACAAAGATGCAGTCCTCCTCTGTCCCAAACTCCGGGCCTGGAGGGAGAGGAGGGAGAGGAGGAGATGAAACAGCCACACAGTGCAGTGAGATACACACTGTGAGTTTATTCACAGGCCTCTCACATGTTAAGAGGTACTAACCAGTGGAGAAGATGATGTCAGTGTCAAGCTCTTGTAGTTTCTTCAGCAGCTCAGTGTTGATTTTCTCCAACTCCTGCTTCCTCCTGCTCTCATCCATTCCTTCATCCTGAGGCTCGTACCTGAACATGAAAACACCATCAAGTTCCAATGTCAGTAAATGATTTTTTTTTTTTTTTCTCTAGTGACAGTCTATCTATTCTTACCGGACAACACCCAGGCCAGGCCAGCTGAGCTCATCTATGTATACAAGTAAAGGTGAGTGTTGGTGGGTTTCCTCCCTGAAGTCCTGTCTGAGGCACATTGTGGAGCTCATCACAGGCACCAGCTCAGACAGCTTCTCCACCAGGTCGTCAATGTCCTGCTGCTGGGTCCCCAGAACTGGACAGGGAGAGGAGAAAGTATTCACAGCCATGGACTGATGTGTTAACTATTGGCTGGTAATATTAGCCATATATTCAAATATATCAAGAGGAATGAAAGTGTGTGTGTGTGTGTGTGTGTGTGTGTGTGTCTGTGTGTATGTGTGTGTGTGTGTGTGTGTGTGTGTGTGTGTGTGTTTTCATGATACCTGCAGCAGTCAGGAGAGGACTAAAGCGAACACATGTACCCTCATCTTCAAGCTCCACCACGTCTACTCCACTGGTGGGAACAAGCTGGACCAGCTGTTCACCCAGCTACACCCAGGAGACATTTGAAAGCAAAGCATTGACTGGTCAGATAAGTTAAGTGTTGACAGCAAGTTCCATTCTTACTCTTTATAGTACACAATAGTTCCTGCAAAAATGTCCGTCTACTTGACTGCAGCTGCATTTCAACCAGGGGTCTCCAAACTGTTCCACAAAGGGCCAGTGTGGCTGCAGGTTTTGGTTCTAACCAACCAAGAGCACACAGTTTGACCAATCAACTCTCTAAAGACTGAGATCAGTTGATTAAATGAGTTAAGTCTGATGTGCTGCTGTTTGGTTGGAAGGAAAACCTGCAGCCACAAAGGGCCGGCTTTGTGGAACAGTTTGGAGACCCCTGATTTAAACTATAAAACAGTGCACACAGCTGTGACCGTGAACCATAAACTTTTGGTCTTCACCAACTCCTGAGAAAAAATCTGTTTCTTTGGCTGCTAAATGTTCCACTATGTTCACCAGCTAGTGTCTAAGTTAGAGGTTGATGAGATCAGAGTTTGCAGGCTGTCAAACCAAAATAATGAGGTGCTCATCACTTTAACCTTAAACATTTCATCAAATTCAGATAAAAATATTCATTGTTCATAATATTCATTACTGTAGCTTTAATGAGCACAGGCACAAACAGAGTTACAGAGAATGTTAAAGGAGGGAAAACACTTACCCATCTGTTGAAGGCATCAAGCACCTCTCTCTCCCCAGCACAGAAACCTTCCACTGACCCCCCACTGGATGCTAAGAACAGAGGAAAAGGGAGATGAGAGCTGAAGTAAGAATACATGTAGTGACATGATCTTCCTGTATCAATAACACTGGGGAACACAATTTTTGTTAAGTTAGGTCTGACAGCTGTTTTTAACAAATTTTTGGTGCGGAATCCAAAATGCCAACTTCTCGCATTTTCCTTTGGTCCACATCCGTAAACTCTCGACACACTGCTTGCACACTTTGTGAGGGGCCCATGGCTTATCTTGATCACAGGGTTTTACTTTAAAATATGCAAAATATGCTTGTTTGACAAATGGAACAAAGGAAATATATACCTCTGTAAATAAAACACTAAGATTGAATAGTTAAACTTTAAGCTCTAAGCTTTAAAAAGCTACAAAAACAGCATAAAACGAAATAGAACTTACAACGGTATGCCCATGGTTACAAGGTTAAGAGAAAAGCCAGCACAAATCCTCTTAATTCCTACTATGCTAGCTTTCTGTTTGCAGATATTGTTAGTACTGACCTATTGGGAGCTGCACACAGCTGGCAAGTCTTACTACAGCTAATCAGTGGCAATTTGCTTATCTGAGGGTAAGCTGTGGAGAAAAAAACTTGACGTGCTAGAAAAAAAATTGACTGCAATTTTGGAATCAGCATGCCAATTTTAGTTTTTATCAGCATAAAAATCTAACTCAACAGATTTTTTTTTCAAATTGTTCCCCAGTGTAATTCATGGACTTTATTCAAAACATCTCTGAGTATGGAAGTTTATTCCTGACAGTTGGGAACAGTATGTGTAACAAACAAAAGGTCAACTTTTGAGTGTTCAGGGAACCTCTGTCCGTTTTTTAAGGTTTAATGAAGTGTATCCCTTACCAGCACTCATTTCCTGTGAAAACTTGAAGAGCACCACTGGAGAGCTGAGTTCATCCTCCACCTGTTGGACACACAAAGACATAGATCAGGCATCTGAAACTCAGGATCTATATTATCAAACTCAACGAGTGATCTGCTGTATGACATGCAAAACAATTACCACCAGTCGAAAAGGTGCGATGTAAACATGGATTTAACATTTTGCCTACTGAAGTTGCTATACGTTATGTCTGTGCTAACTGTAACTGTATGTGACATACAGTTTGTGTTTGATTTGTCAAACTGGTCTGAATGGCGTGGAGTCCTTGCCTCTCAGTGGAATGGAGCAGCCCAAACCAAAGCTACAGCTCTAGATCAGAAGATCTGACTGCCAGTCAGCGCCTGAGCTGACACTAGAATAAATATATTATTTAAAAGATACTTTTAGTGCAGACTAAACAACATTTTTACTACTCCATTATCACTGCAGAATATTCCATATAAAAGCAAGTCTATGAACCATGCAACAAGGTTATTGATGCAGGCAGTACCTGGACATATCCATGTTTGTGAGTGTGTCACCCAGGGCTGGTGTCTCCTGTTTAGCATTGCCTTATTATTTGTGTCAAATTATGCTATTCCATTTAACCAGAATCAAATTCAGCAAACAACTGATCTGAGTGCAGTTACACGTGGTAGACGTCTTTATTTTTCTAAAGCATTAAGACAGGAAAAAGAACCCATAGTGAAGCCCATCATTGATGACATCCAGGTGAAAGGTTAAGGCAAGCATCATGCCTGGGTGGGGCTGAGATTATGGCTAGTGTTTCTGGGGTGTTGATGCGAGGGTCATGAATAATTCACAAGCATATGTGGTGTTGTCAAGTTAGAAAACTAGAAAAATAACTGTAATATGTTTTGACAGGTCTCAGTGCCTCACTACACGTCACACTAAGTGCTTCTTGCTGTCTGAAACCCCCTTTTCTAATGGCAGACTCACACCTATGCATTGACTAGCCATGTGTAAGGACGTGTGACAGCAGGTGGGATTTAAACTTTTCTTGACACTCCTTGAATGCCTTCCTTTGAAGCATGCTGGGACTTTAAGGGTTTCAATCTATCTACTGCAGGTGGATTAATGCTGGGCAGCTAAAACAGATGACTGAAGGTTCAAGAGGTCCAAACCGGGACATATGAACAAATACTACGTTGTTCTGAACCAAGCAGGAAGAAGTGGAGAAGAAAGAAGAAAAGAAGTGTTGAGCAAGAAAAGGGCAAACAGGAGATCACTGGATAAGAGGTCTCTACTAGTATTAGGAGAGTCGTAGCAACCGCTATGACTACACACATTCAATGTTCAGAGGAAATGAGCTCATGATAAACGAAATCTGATAAAAACTAAAAAGGCAAGTTTGACGAGCCTAAATGTAAGACTGAATAACCAACACCTTAACTTTTCCTTCCAAATGTGTAGTAGGCCATCTCTAGAACCAGCATTCGGTTCAGCATCTAGGCTACTGTACACACATTGTGGACTCCATGGAAGAGGAGCAGACCCAGAACATGCTGGAGGGACTGTGGAGTATATTCCAACAGACCTGGGAATGCCTCCATTAGCTGGAGGACATGGCTAAAGAAAAATAGATTTAGACTGCTTTGCTTTAGATCACTAAAATGGATGGATGGGTTTAGATAAAATGGTCAAAGACTCAACAGTAACTGTGCAATTCATGCTAACATGCTCACAATGACAATACTAACATGCTGATGCTTAGCAGGTTTAATGTTTACCATGTTCACCATCTTGTTTAGTGTGCTAATGTTTGGATATTTAATAAACCAAAGTGCCGAGAGAAAATACAGTTTTGACCTGTTACCACTCATCCTGTTGGGAACATATATGTCTGTACCAAATGCCAGGCAGTCCATCCAATAATTGATAAGATTATCCAGTCTGGTCAAAAGTGGTCTGACCAACAGGTCTTTCAATATTTCCACCTGTAATAACTGATTGTTAAGCAATTTTCACGATGGTGGTAAAAATATGCTGAAATTGACTCACAACAGTCTACACAGCTGCACTGATGCAGAATGTTTTGTATAATTTTTCTGTCACCATTTTCATGGTGACCCAGATCCCCATTCATCCCACCAACAAAGTAAAATCAGAGATATGGGCAGATTCAGAAGACAAGAACCAGGGTTCACGGATCATAAATCCCACCAGGTAATAATCCACAAGACTGGCTGCTAAAATGATGGAATTGGGACGTCTCTCTCTGTGTCTGGATCCTGAACTTTCTGATTGCCAGAACTCAGGTGGTCAGTTCCAACTTCCAATCATGTCATCCTCAACAAGGGTGTCCCTGAAGTATGTGTGCATAGCTCCCTGCTGTACTCTTTGTACATACATGACAGAAACAGCTCCTGCTCCTCATCATGTTTGCTGATAACATTGTAATGACACCAACAATGATGACCTGGAAGTTCTACCTGGAAGACGTGACGGAGCTGTCACTATGGTGCAAGGTCATCAACCTTTTACTCAATGTCATCGAAACTAAGGAGCTGGTTGTGGATTTTGGGAGGAAGCAGCAGAGAAATACACTCCTGAGAATTGATAGCAGTCTTGTGGAGAGGGTGTGTGTCTGTGAGTCCATGTCCCAGAGAAAGGCGAGGCAATGCCTTTACAGCCTCAGACAGTTCAAACTAAATTCCAGACCTTCTACTCTGCTGCTTCCTAACAGGGGGCTTCACCAACTGGTACTTTGACTTTAAACAGAATGGATTAATAAGATGCAACAGCACATGACACATTCAATAATTATTCATGACCCTTGTATTTCTTCCAAAGATAACAAAACATAATGAGTGTGGCGAGGCATTCCTTGAAGTACCTCAAAGAACATGCCTGAGTGGTCCACATCCTAAACAATTAGGAAGAAGTGAACAGTCCATCAGCCAATGGAGACCCAAATAGCGCTGAGCTGATATGAGTGAAGGAAAATGGTCAGGAGTGACAGGAAGAAAGAAAAGGAAGAGAAGGGAGGACAGAGGGGAAGGGTTGGGTTGGGTTGGGGATACAGGCAGAGGCTTGGTCCCACCTACAATAGAGAGCATGAGAGAGCCCAGAACGTCCCGCAGCGAGGCCCCGGAGATGGGCGGAATCGGTGACACCACGCCCTGGAACCAAGGCAACCCACACTGACTATAACTACAGCTATACACACACATACAGAAGAGACTCACACACAGACCTGCAAGCTCATACACATTCAGATCTGACTGACGCAGTGGTACTCAAAAGTCAAACTGCAGCCTCAAAGTGGCTGACTGTGATGAAACTGAAATTCATCCTTTTTTTACTGAGCTGCTGTGAGTTTAGAGTATCACTGTGTGATGATTCTGATCCCCAACACTCTGGTTGTTCACTGCATCTGGATTACAGTA
The DNA here is from genome assembly GCF_000972845.2 of Larimichthys crocea. Classification (NCBI taxonomy): domain Eukaryota; kingdom Metazoa; phylum Chordata; class Actinopteri; family Sciaenidae; genus Larimichthys; species Larimichthys crocea. The sequence continues at coordinate 13,247,505 of NC_040022.1, forward strand.
GTGTTAATGTGCTGCTAATCCCAAAGCCATTTTGCTGGGATGAATTCACATCACATTACATCTCAGTGTTTTGGATGGTGGATGCCAGTGAACAAGCCTTTAAGCCGAGTCTGTACCCCAGAGACCGTTTACAGCATCAACACAACCCTGGTTTTACCATGCTCAAAGCCTCGACGAGAGAGATCTCTGTCTCAAGCACATCCTATAAACACAAACGGGTTTTGTCTTTGAACAGCTGGAGATCATTTGTTCATGTGTTCACATAAGCTGCTCTTAGGTTAATGTCATTAGAAAAAGTCTAAAGAGAGATAAAGCATCTAGTTTCATGGTGGTAATTAAAAATAATGAGCTGTGTGGGTTGTCTCCCGCCACAGCTACTCATATCACAAACCTCTTCACTCTAGTACCTGAAAATCAAGGAAATGTATCCATGGTAACATGTTTGTATTTTGTGGTTTGGTGATATTCTGGATTTTTCTTCCTCTCAACAAATCTCATGTGCAGATAAAACCAAATAAAAATCAGTAATGGCATAAGGGTTGAGCTCAGGTATGTAGTCAGTCTATTTTAACCAGGGGGGCAGCATGTAGTGGACATTGCTGTGAATAGTTGACTGCACCACTATGATGTACAATAAGACTGTTAACGTTAAATAGTGCACGAGTGCATGAGGCGTGATATATTTTTTGGATACGCTGCGGTCTGGTCATGGCAGGTTCTTTCTCACTTTGTACCGTCTTCCTGCTTCTGTGCATGTTTCTCCCAAAAACTCAGCTGAATATCTGAAGCCTGGGCAGACAGCTTATTCAACTTTTATAGTAGTAACAATAACATTACATTATCATTCATGGAAGGACAGGAAGAGAACACCTACCGATGTTTTGATAGAGACCAGTGTTTTTAGCTTCTGCAGGAGTTGCTGGCTCTAGACGGGAGAGAGATCCGGGTGAAATGACAGACTTTACACATCCAACAAAGCAAAGACTATTGTTTTGTTGCCTCCATAATGACACTTGTGTAGCAAATTTCATTTCATTGACTGGCAGATATGGTTGATGAGAACAGTTTTGTACCAACAACACTGTAACAGCAAGACTTCAGCAAGATGAGCACAGTCAGTAGTAGTAGTTCCAGCCCATTATTCCTTCTAATTAACACAATCATTGTGTCTCATTTGTTTGGTCTGTGCGCAAACGGAAATGTAGAAACGGCAGTGAAGTGATGCTCACCAGAGCAGCAGCATGTCTGATCTTTTGGACAATTCCATTGTGACCGAGGTACTGCAGGGAGAGCCACAGAGGCAGCGCTCGCAGCTTTGCCACCGGCTGGCTGGAGGTCAAACCTGCTGCCAGAGACTGAGACACAAACCACAGAGCCATAGAGACGGGAGTCACTGACAGTAAGACAGAGACACTGGCCACAGAGAGCTGAGCCCAATACAACTGATGAAATTAAGAACAAGAAAGTTTCAATCAGTCTGAGTTTGACTGGAAGTTAATAATGACATTTTTTCAGAAAACACCGGGGGACCAAGAGGACAGCCAAAAACATGTATCACTGTTCAGTCAATAAAAGCCTACCAGTGCTGGGTCTTCGTGTCTGTAGAGGGTGACGGCAGTTACAGCAGGCAGCCCCAGCCACTGACCTGGTGTCAGTGTCATACTGTCACTTCTGTTGGCTGCCTGGAAGAAAGGAACAGAACAACGCACACACATCACAAGACAAAGTCAACAAAAGATGGCATTTCCTGGGTGTCTGGCTTCTATAATAAAAAGTGAGACAATAACACTGGGCAGGAGGCTCACATGCCTCCAAGTCTCTGTTCCAGGTTTTAAACTGTGACTATACTTTTTGGACGTGAAACTGAAATGATCTGTAACGTGTTGGGCTCTGCTCTTTATAAATACGGTTTTAGACATCACAAGGCTGTGACAGAGAGATGGTAGGAAAGCTTTACAGTTTTCAAGTTTGCCTTAAAACAAGTAGAGTAAATTATCTGCTGCAGCAGCATTTATGGTGCAGGCTTAAGTGAGTGAGAGTATTTTCAGGTTAGGTTACCATGATAGTAGAGGTGACCTGACCCAGTGCCAGGGTTGCCAGGTTGACCCTAAACGAGAAAACACACAATAAGAGCAGTGAGAACAGTGGAGTCATGAAGGTAATCATTTCCATCCAATCATGTAGAAAAGATCATCTACTTCAGAGTAATAGAGTTAACCCACCCCTCCACATGGAGCCACATGCTGTACTGATCACACAGGTCCTTCAGACGACCTAACTTGTCTGTATGTCCTGCCCCAGGGGTACCTGGGAAAGAACATGCATTTCAACAGCAGAAAAAGTCCCATCAGTCACTATTTTCAACTCTTGTGATGTATCAAATGTTTAGATAGTAAAACAAACCTGCGTTGGCGATCAACAGCAGAGGAAGCTTCCCAGCTTCTATGTCCTCTTTGATTAGTTTGTCCAACAGTGCAACGTCCTGACAACGACAAACAGGATATGAGTAGAAGTGACTTCTTTTAGACTCTCTGAAGCTGTTTTTAGTTTGGATCCTACCATTTGGTGCTGGGATCCAAAGATGGTGTTGCATGGGACTGTGCACAGACTGGAGAGAGGCAGGCCGAGCTATGTACACAGAAACAGACGTTAAAATCACTTTCTATTATGTAAGCAGCTGGACACAGAAAACACATCAGGCAGACACTTTGTGTGGACATATGCTGGAAGAAGAATATTTCTAAGTACTCAAGTTTGTTGAAATTTAAGAGTAACTACCTTCAGGTGAATGATAATCTCTTGTTTTAAATCTCCTTTGTGCAGAATTTGAATATTCCTAAAGTTCCAGTGGTTGCATAGCACTGAATCTTTTTTACAAGCAAAATCTCAAACAAATATTCACACAAAGAGGCTTTATTTACCATCATTGATGTGCTGTGAGACTTTGTGTTTCACCCTTCGTACCTGGCTACACAGGTGCTGTCCCAGACCAGGCCTGCCTGAGGCACTCTGGTAGATGACTGGCTGTTTGGAGCTGAGGGCTGCATAACCATCAGAGGCGTATTCTTCATAACGGGCGTGGATGACCAGCCGACACACTTTGACCAGGCCCTCCCTGTCGTCCTCGTGGAAGTACGCTGAACCATTCTCATACCTGAGGGACACATCAGATTGGAAAGTAACATTAACCATGACAGAATGTGAGAAAATATCAGTTTTGCTCGAATGCAGCATTTGTTATTAATGGTGACTTTATCCAGTTTTTAATATTTATTATTTATTTTAGATCAAAATGTGAAAATAATCCAACTTAGATGTATTACACTGGCAATACATGATCTGATAAGAGGACTTCTATAAGAAATGATTTGACTATATTTATATGATTATCAGTATTTTATATCATTTCAATAAAAACAGTGTTGGTATGAGAACTTTATTTTTGAAAAATATTGTGACAAAATCAATAAAGACTGATTTATTTTCATTTATTTTATTACTGACTATGAAAATCATCTCAGCTTTTTTCTCTTTCTATTGGCTGATCATTGTTTTATCTTTAACCCTGCAGTGCACAACTTTTGTCTCCCCCTTCCTGCAGTGAGAGGAATTACACAAACACTATGAACACATGCTTATGACATATGCCCCCACCATACTCTTGTAACCTGTAGTTGCTGTAGCCTGCTCTGTCTACGGCTGCTCCCGCCCTTCAGCTCATTGCTGGTTGACATTAAACGTATCACTACTGGAGCACTGTCATGAGAAAGCCAGACTTGAAAGCTCTAGTACACTGAGAAACACAGAGGGATGTACCTGCTAGGGACACATTTATCAGTACTGTGTGAACTTGTTTGGTCAGGACGTGAATGTAAGTCCTGTGAACAGCTTTGAAACACAAGTTCAACAATATTTCAGTGTATGTAGTTATATGCATATATACTACAGAACATATTCACATACTGTATACATATTGTATATACAGTGAACCCTCGTTTATCGCGGGGGATACGTTCCAAAAATAACCCGCAATAAACGAAATCCGCGAAGTGAGTTTTACAATTATTATACATGTTTTAAGGCCGTAAAACCCCTAACCACACACTTTTATACACCTTTTTACACACATTTTGTACAGTACTCCCTTAAACAGGACGCAGAACACATGTGCGGTTCTCCCTTAGCCAATCAGGACGCAGAACACAATGCGCGTTCATACTGTACAGTACGCTGTAAAAAAAAAAAAAGCATGCAAAATGACACTGAAAAAAATCCGCGAAACAGCGAGTCCGCGAAAAGTGAACCGCGATATAGCGAGGGATCACTGTACATATGTACATATACAATGTATCAATACAATAGGAAACAGGCTCACGTCTTTCACTGAAATGTGTTTGTCCTCACCTTCACTTTTTCTCACCTCCATCTTTCACATAATAATTTTCTCTCTTGTGGCTGTATCATGAGCTAACTGTGTAATCGTCACATCACTAACACACAAGTGTCTTGTTTGGTTCCAGAGGTGTACTGGAGGTACAGGCCTACCTGAATAGTCTGCAGAGCCACAGCGTGGTGTCTGACAGAATCCGAGTGGTCAGCTTTCGCAGTCGCTCTCTGTCCAACACCGAGATGTAGGCTGCCAGGCTGTGACCCAGCAAGGCCATGTGACCCTGTTCACCCACATTCTGCATCCTACTGGAGACATCAAACAGCAGCTTTATACTGAGGACAGTCCAGTTCTCCAAGCCCTGACTCTTATTAGCTTCTTTTCCTCACAGACTTTTTGTCCTCCCTTCTACCAATCAGTTCATTTCTGGTCTAGTTTAATACAGTCATCTTCTCTACAACAGTCTGCCAGTAATCGAGCACTGTGCATGTACTGTAGATGTACACTGTGGTTTCTATAGTCATAAACTATGAGTAAATGACACGCCTGACATGCCATAGCTTTGAATATTAGAAACTACATTAAGTAATTATTCATGTTTGAGTCCAAACACTAAATGTTAACTTGTAACATTCAAAGTACAAACTGCTGACAGCACTCTGCTTATGTAAGTTGTTTCACTGATTAGTTGTGCTTACTGCTGGCTGGGCTTGTCCTCTTCCTCCTCCTCTTCATGTATGAGGTTGTGAACGAGGTGCAGTATGGTGGCAACATCCTGACCACTGCACAGGAAACACACACAGACAAACCATCAGACTCAGCTCTTCAATGTATGTCAAACTTCAGTCCACACTGTGTGAGCCTCAAAACAGACACACTCATCCTCGCACTCAATGTACCCATCCAAAAGACCACACACACACACACACACACACACACACACACACACACACACACACACACACACACACACACACACACACACACACACACACACACACACACAGTGACCTTCACTGCCCCACTGACACCACTGCCCCTAAAATGTCATTTTAACCGCTGTGTTTCAACATTTGTGACACTGCAAACAGAGACAAACGGACAAACAGACAAACAGATTTTGTCGCACTGTGTTCAGCAGAGTCAGCTCTGTCTAACTCTCAAACAGCCTTTAAATAACGTGCGTGACACTGAGTGCTGCGTCTAATGTGATGAAACTGAAGGATCCAGTGCTGTCGAAGCTGAAAGTATCTCATATCTCAATTCCACCTTAAAGAGGCCATATCAGGTGACACACATGATAATCAAGCTAAACAACTAAATGACTGTGGTATGGTCCTTTATGATACTTGAGATAAGTCACATATACATATTTATCTGGAACATTACACCAGGCGTCGGTTGGTTTGAAAACATTATCTCTCTGAGGTACAGCTTACTTAATTATTGGAGCAGAAAATCACAACAAACTTCAAACTTCAACCTGGACTGATAACATGACATACAGTGTGTGTGTGTGTGTGTGTGTGTGTGTGTGTGTGTGTGTGTGTGCGCGCGCGTGCGTGCGTCTTACTCTCCCTGCAGGGGTCCAGGGATGCTAGATCTGCTGAAGCGCCATCTCTCTGTTCCTGCCTCCAGCTCTCTGCACAGCCCAAGCAAACACAGATCTCAACATGCTCTAATCTGATATATTATACAGTGCTAACATTACTACTGACACAAAGACTGTACATGTTTTTTTTGTTTTCTCACTGCTAAGTATGTGTAAAAGAAGAAGAAGAAAGTTTCTAATCTTACCTATGTCCATCTTCCAGAATTCTCATGGCATCACTCAGATTCTTGCCCACTTGAACCAGTGTGGTGTCCACCATCGTCTAAGGTGTGTGTGTGTGTGTGTGTGTGTGTGTGTGTGTGCTGAGGGAGGAGAGTTAAAGCAAATATTAGAATAAACATTTAAAAATGAATTATCACAAATGCTGTAACACTAACAGTTAACAGTGTGTGTTTGTGTGTAATAAAAATGCATACATACACATTTAGACACACTGTTAGAGAGAGAAAAAAACACAGCCATAAAAAGAGCAAAGTATAGCGAGTTAGATAATCATATCTAGAGAGTCTGTGTGTTAACAGGCTGCACAGGTCAGTAAACACATCACTGCCAAACCACAGCCCAAACAGCCGTTAAGGTTCACGTGTGGGCATATTTTAAGAACACTATAATCGAAGAGGGGCCAGATCCAAAACACGCCACTGTTGCTACTTGCATTGCATTGAGAGGACTACTCTAGAGTTGTTTGGCACTCCATGAAAGAAGGATTCAGGCACAAAGGAGAAGCTTGTCTGAGCCAGAGAGGAGACCAAACTGACTCAAGATGTAAAGTTCTTACACGCAGCTGTGCAGAACAAAGGAGGGCAGATCAGGAAGTGAACACTGACATTTCAAATGAGTGTGTCATTTTGATTGACTGACACACGTTAATATGGCAGAAACAATGTTAGAAATGATGTTAGAAGCTGCAGGTGCATTTCCACTCCTCACTACAAGGAAACCCACCTGTGGGGAGAGTTAGAAATAGACTTGACCTCTTCCATTGTCCTCAAACAGTTCACCCTCATCAGTGTTTGTCAGTGTTTGCTGTGTGTCTTTTGAAGAATACGAACAGGAATTTCTTCAAAATACTTCAGATCATGTTATATTTAACAGTGTTGTTTGTTGAATATTGATGATGTGTCTGACTATTTATTACTTGAACTATTGATGGCACTTTAATTGGAACATATTTAACAAGATTTATAATTTCTTTGGCAATCATCAACAACAACACTCACACCTTTCTACAAATAAATAAACGGATATATGAAGACAAAAAGACAGCACGTGTTTCTAGTTTGTGGTGCCAGTCAGAACCTTTAAACACAGGCGTCACCATGTGAACCACCATGTGAACTTATTTTGGAATGAATGTGTACAATACTCGCTGGCAAGAGAGCACAGTTTGTCACAAACTGTTAAAGTAAAGATTGTGCAGACACATAATTAGCAAGACAACATAAAGTTGCACAGGAGACGTCATGAATTTCTCTCTCCACACGCTCACTAGCTCTTACAGAACTGACTAGACTAGACACACCTCACCAGACGGGGGTGTGTGCTTGCCTGGATTAGCTGAGAAGTGAAACCCAGCCAGCTGACAGCAAGAGAGCCTCCAGCTGGGATCAGCGATCCTGAGAGTGTGGAGCTGTAAAAGACAGTACTAGCAGACTGAATGTATCCAGTTCTCATGTTGTCTCGCTCCACACAGATGCTGCTAACTGACTGACTGTAAACGAAAACAGATCTCATGTTTGTGGATGGTAGTTCCCTTCAAACTGCTGTTTGTGACAGGTAACTCCCAATGTTGTCTAAGGGAGGATGAAAACAGCCACATCCAAAACCTCCACCAACCAGTAGGAATTAAAAACATGATCCCAGCAGCTCTACTGTCGGCTGCTTAACCCTGTTCGTAACTCTAAAGATGGCAATGTCTGTCTGACAGTTTAACTTAGCTTCAAATTGAAATATCTCAGGACTAATAGATAGATAGCCGTGACATTTTGTACAATCATTCATCCCCAGACGATGAATTGGACTGACTTTGGTGAGCCCTAACCTTCCCTCTAGCATCCTCAGCATAAAATTCTATTCATGTACTGTATTCCCTGAAATATCTCCACAACTGCTGAATGGATCGACTTTTCCTGGCCCCGCCATGACTGACATTTGTGTTAGTTCTTCTTTAGAATTCAATTATTTGCTTTATAACTAAATATGTGTGGTCTGTACTTCATGTTTTAGAATATTAGAATATATCAGCATGCTAACCAAGATGGTGAACATTAGACTTCTGCAGTATTTATTTTTTTAGTGTATCAGTGATTCCTAGGCTTTCTTCTATGGAGCATCTCCTACCTGTACTGAAGAGCAGCTGAGCTCCTGTATGATGGCATTAGTATAAAAAACAAACGTTAAAGCTGAGCTTTTGCTGATGGGAGTCATTGTAGCATGCAGGACTGAACAAGTGACCAACAATGCTGCAGGCTGAACAGAGACTGGCAGCTGAATCAAATCACGTGACTAACAGAGTGCTTTTGTAGGTGGAGGAAGTCATCGAAATATAAAAAGTTAGAAAGTCACTGTCACCATCGTTGTCAGCTCAGCTTCCTGTTACACTGATGGCTCACTACAATACATAACCTCAATACACCATCTGTATTATATGTGCTAAACAGCAACATGTTAACATTTAGCTCTACTGTGCTGTGGTTCATTTCCCTCTGGTCTGAGTCACAGTTCAACACTGTGATCTCATTTGACTTGCAGATGAAGGTAGATCAGCTGTGTGTCTTTAGGCTAACTTTTCTTCAGTTACAAACTCAGCTCTTCTGTTTCAGCACCGGCTGAAAGCTGAACGAGTCTCTATACTCTTGATCCGCTGCTGTCATTTCAGGCCTAAAGGACAGAATACAGTGAAGTATTCAAATGGGTGTGGACTATATTTGCACATTCACTTTGTGTTTACTTTGGGCTGCTGACATGAGACATGACACACAGTTGACACCAATTATTAAATCAACTGGTAGTGCTGCTTTGATTGTTCCTAAGGTATGAAAACATTTAATAATTTAGACTTTTACCAACAGCTTGCAGGGAGGACGTTCTGGATTTGAGGGTTCTCCTGCATACTGTAAAATGTGATGGATCTGTGAAGCCAAACTTTAGATAACAATGTACACTGTCACAAGCTGCTACAATAAAATGAATGAATATGGGTACTTGCCAAAGATATTTAAATACATACAATATTTTGATATCTTGCTTTAAGTGTACAGCACTGACATTTAATTGTTCAAGTTTCTTTAAAACAAGAGAACACAATTTTGATCTGCATCCATCTATAACTGCTTATTACCATGGGGCTGGAGCTGATCCTACCTGAGACTTGGTAAAAGAAAGGAAGAAAGGAATGAGGAGATGAGAGGAGAGGAGAGCCCTTCCAGATATCGGGAGAAGATGCAAACTTGAACTTGGAACCCAGAACCTTCATGCTGTGAGCTGACTTTGACCTGCAGTGTATCATAGACAACTGTATTTGTCTCCGTTTGTTCAAATGGTTTTATTATAGTTTGTATTGGGGAAGCAGAGTGTGTGATCTGCTTCCTCTATTCCAGAGTCCTGATAGAGTGTCATACTTCAGGTCCAGGAGGAGCAATGCGGATCAGACCTTCATCCTTGCAGGGTTGCCTGGGGATCCAGTCTACACGAGTTATGTGGACAGCCCAGTACTACAGTAAAATGGGTTACCGGGGTCATTGCTATAAGTCATGTGGTCCTTATATAACTGAAGCCAGAGCTGTGACAGTTCAGCACAAAGTCAAACACATTTCTGTTGGGTGTCCAGTTTGGGGACATCAGAATGCAGATCATGTGGTTCTGTCTCACACACACACTGGGTTGGTGTGTGAAGCAGTTGAGATGAGAATTAGGACCTCCAAGTCAGAATGGTAAATGGACTGTATTTATATTACTACAATTGCGACCACTCAAAGCACTTTACAGTACTAATCTCATTCACACACATTCACACACTAATGGCATTGGCTGCCATGCAAGGTGCCAACTGCTCATCAGTTTGAGGGGATAACCATTCATACACATTCACACACAGATGGCACAGCCTTCAGGAGCAATTTGAGGTTCAGTATCTTGCCCAAGGACACTTTGACATGCAGACTGGAGGGAATCGACTGCCGATCACCTGATTAGTGACGACCCGCTCTACCTTCGAGCCACAGCCGCCCCAGAAGCTGTGCTTCCCCCATAGGGGTGAATTACTTCCCACAGGGGGGTTCAAGTATCTCAGGGATCTGTTCATGAGTGGCAGTAAAACAGAGCGTGACACGGACAGGCGGACCGGTGCTGTGGGCATCACATCGGACCATTGTGATGAAGAGTGAGCTAGTGGATCAACCCTCACTCATGGCCACGAGCTTTAAGTAGTGACCCAAAGAATGAGATGCAGATACAACCTAAGCATCCTCTGAGCCAGGTGAGGTCACCATCCCTGACAGCTTCCAACTGGATAACTACATATACACACCACTATCACATATTCCATATAACATTATTTCAAATAAAGATTTAAAATATGTATATAATAATATTTAAGCATATAAAATGTTTAACTATAAACATAGTTATAGTCATTAAGATTAATACTCATGTTATCATTGCCATAATTAGGTTATTAATTACAGGTATCATAATTAGGTTATGATCATATTATTATTACTAGTATTACTACTGTTGTGTTACTGTTACATACATGTAGGTCACGCTCTGTCACGTGAATGCCGTCGTACAGAACCCTCGTATCTCCGTGTACGTGTCCTGGTTGTGACAGGTGCGCAGCTGCCGTCCTGTTATCAGAGGAGGGCACTCTGTCTGCGGAGCGAGCGGCGGCCGTCTCCTCCCGGTACAAGCGCAATGTCAGCGGCATTCCACGGGCGGAAACACGAGCGCTCTTAACGTGAGAGCAACTGAGCGAACACTGCCCGAACACTGAGCGAACACTGACCGAACACTGAGCGAACACTGAGCGAACACTGAGCTAAGGTTGCTCGCAGCCGGCGGGTCTCACAGAGCGGCGGTGAAGCGGTGACGCGGCGGTGTGTTCCGCCTGTCACCGCGCTGACACACACACACACAGAGGCTAGCTAGCAGCAGACGGAGCTCCGCTTACCTTCGCTGCGCGCCGCGGACAGGCGGGCTGGGTCTGCTGGGACCAGGGTGTAAAGACAAACGCCGCGGCGTGCTCTCTCGGGTCTCCGCTGGAGTGTGTTGAGCTGCTGGAGCTGACACGTATTTATTTACCGCTCCGACTTCCTCCTCAGCTCCGTACACTCAACCGGACGGTTTACTTCCTGGATAGGCGCGAGACGACGTGCGTTCCACGCTGGCAACGCCGACGTCACGCTCTGCAAAAGAACTGGTCAGTCAGGTGGTGGATGATGTCGACGGCGGATTTAAAAAAAAACTAAATTCATTAAATTTTGATGAGTGAACACGTCCTGTTAGTGTAACTGGGCATACATTAGTGTGTACATTCACATTTCGGGTTATCTGAGGTTCTTATGGTCAGTGCTGATCCTGTCTACTGTAGGTAACACACTGACTATGCACCACATACAACCTATCGACTGTGTAAAATATGGACGCGGTACCCGTGACATCACACAAAAGATTCTGTGGTTCCCCTGCTGCCATCTTGGCCGTCCTGCCTCCACCAGAGCCCACTAATCTAAAAATGGGCAAAGACGTGGAGTGTGGGTGGAGCTGAGGCAGCCTGAATAAAACAAACCATCTATGATGACATCCACCTGTCAATCAAAGCATCCACACTCTTAATCCTGCATACTTAATATAATCTGAACAGATGAGTTGTATATAAATTCACCCTCAGTACAGTTGTCATGAACGGGAAAATTAGCTACAGTTTTTTTTGTACTAGGCTGTAAACATGTTTATTCTTGTACCATCCTTTATGCTACTGATACAAACCCAATTCTAAAAACCCAAACTATCCCTTTAACCTAAAGAAAGCTGACATGTTGGGAAATGTTGATCCATGTGGGTAGGCTTATTGTAATATATATATAATTCTACATGTTTGCTGCTGTAATAGGCTACGTGAAATATTCTTTTCAAAGTTGTTGGACACATTGTCTGTCTTGTGAGGTTTCATCAGGACTGGATAAACAAACCAACCAGACAAAGAAGCAGCAAACTCCCTGTGTGTATAATCAGAGAGGCAAAGGCCCCTTTTATTACATATCACTTAACCTAATAATGTGTATGTGGTCTGATAGGTCACACTATTTCTGTTTGTTCCTTCTGAGACACCAGCTGTAGAAGCTGTTTAAATACATTGGTGTTAGTAGTTTGTATCAGTCTGTTAGGATTTCTTTAACTTTATAACAGTTTGATCACAGATGAACACACTCCAGGAGTTTATTCTGCTGTGGGCTCTAAGTGAACCCACATATAAGTAACATCACTCTGTAGGATCACATACTGGTGATTTCTTTGTGAATGTATTTAGGCCAACAAAATGTGTTCATACATACTCAATATAACATATAAAACATGTTTCCCATACATGTATATGTGTCACAGTGTGTGTTTTAAGACAGCTAAGTCATTAAGTCATCAAAAGACAGTTATTGTGAATGGTAGCAGACCAAGTGGCTGATCACACTGTTCAGACTGAGGAAGGACCTCCTGTAGTGTGTCAGTCTGCAGCTGAAGCTGCTCCTGTATTCATCCAGACAGACATGAAGTGGTTTAGAGATGTTGTACACAATGCTCTGTTCTCTCTGATACCGTACTACAGTCAACTTACACACTTAAACTAAATCTACAATAATCAACCTGCAATATAATAAACAACCACTATCACATTTTCTGCGTTATGGGCTTCTCTTAGTGTCCTTCAGATAATTTGCTTTTGACACTAGTTTCAGTTTCAGTGCAGAACTTTACATGCAACAAAATATTCTTTCCTCCGCCTCTGTCCTTGTTATGACGGAGACTTTCTGCCTCCTCCTTTCCCAGTGTTTCTCGTCCCCTCTCCTCCCCTCGTCTATCTGTCTCTGTTTGTGTGTGCTGCTGGGCGTGGCCTCTGGTTCTCCCTCTCGCCTGTCTGATCGTCACCTGTTTCCCATCAGCCAATCAACTTGCACAGGATAAAAGACCGGTTCAACCTCTCAGATACCGACACATTGTTCAGTCTCTCTCATGATAACAATGTTCTGGCCAGCGAAGTGAATTTTAGGAAACCTGTTTTGTGATATCTGTCCAACCCTGATCTTCCTCCAGCCATGTCCGTCTCAGCTCCTGCACTGTTCTGGATCACCCCCACCTCAGGATTCACCCTGTCATATTCAAATTAGCTATGAAAATACGCTCCTCTTAAAACATACACACTGTGACACAAGTAGATTTCTGCCTCTTGAATTAAAAAAAAATATATTTTTGTAACCACAAAAGCACTTGAATGTACCACCAGTTAACTTTAAACCCTTCAAACTTGTGAACACAGATGCAGAAGCTAAGCACATGGAGGCAGCATGACTTCATTTCTCTACAGTGTACTGGTTTAGTTATGGATGACTTGTTCCTTTTAAACTATTTTTTTAAGGAGTCTCCCAAGAGTGACTTGCCTCAGTACACCAGAGGAACCACATCCAAATTCCAAAGAAAGGCCACTACACAAACATTAATCTGCCTGTCTGAGAGCTGGTCTTTGCCACAACACAAGCTCCTAAATGTGTTCATTGTTAAACATTCCAAGTGTCTCAGGTGACTCTGAACAAACAAGTCAGTCAATGATACACTGGATATGACAGCTGTGTCAGATGATATGATGGGAGATGATTGTTCTGTGAGCTTACAGTAGACTGTGTAGGCCTGCAGCAGTTCATTTAATGTGTGTGCATGATAACGACAATAACTCTGTTTTACGCTATCAAGACTCCATCTCCCACTTCACACAGTGGTGCACAAACAATCACCTAGAACTCAATGTCAAGAAAACAAAAAAAAACTGGTCTCCCCACCCCCAAACTCTCAGACCTCAACAATACAGCCATTGCACGCAGAGCTCTCAGTATAGCACACGACCCCGGACACCCCCTCAACCCCTCAACCCATCATCCATACGGCTACCATCGTGATGCAGATACAGGATCCTGACCTGCAAACGTGCTCGCTATGGCAGGAGCTTTGTACCCTCTGCTATAGCAGCCCACAAAACTCCCTGGTAACCAGTGTAGGGGGTGCTATGCACAGGACAGGGAGGGTTATATGTGTTTAATGTGAAAAATGTGTATATGTTCTTGTTGCTGTTGATGTTGTGGTGCATCTCAACATATCTTTTATTTATATATGTATGTATGTATGTATGTATGTATGTATGTATGTATGTATGAAGGGCACGTACAGAGTGCTTGCCATTCATGTCTGTCAGCTGGACAGCGTGAAATACGAAACAAAGAAGACAAGTGGATGCATAACTGCTGTGAACACCTTCTAATTAGCATTGGGGACAGAGGAGTTGGCAAAAGGCCTGTGCTTGCTCCCGTGGGTGGTAACATATCCGTCTTAACAAAGTGAATGCTCTTGCAGCTCCTAACAGGTTCCAGGTTCCTGATGCATGTGCACTTTGAAAGCTGACAGATATTGTTGTTTGATTTCTAGATTCATACGGTCGACTGGTTTAACTTTTTTTTAACCTTTATTTCATGTGTCTATGAAGAACATAAATACATAGGAAGGTTCTACTACACTGCAGGAAATGTTGTTCTTTCTACTTGACTACATGGCAGAGTATCCATGTATCCAGTATTTCACTGATAAGGAATGTATTCAAAAACTCCCAGCACAGCACTTTAACACTTACCATCCGAGTAGGCTACAATCCATTACCTGTGGTTGCAGCACTCAGAAAACTGTCAGCCAATCAGAAGACAGGCTCATTAATATTAATGAGCCAAAATTCAACACAAAATGTGTTATTGTTAGCGCTCCAAAGAGAAACATGAGAGAGAAGATGTAAAACTATATGGAGATGATTTTTGGTACTTAAAACTGCAAATGTCTGGATTTCAAAGCTCTGGATTCACACATGGGATCTTTAATTCCTTTGTACTTATCAAGGATTCTAAGTGTGTGTGTGACAGTATACAAAGTAATGAAGTGCTTGACCCCTATTGCTGCTAATGCATCTTGATATGTCTGCATAAATGATCTAATTCTGAATCATAAATGTGAATACTAGAGACTGTGGCCTAATGGTAGAGGAGCTAGAGGAGGAGAGAGAGTGGCCAGTTTGAATAAGGTGCTAATGCCTTCAAAGAATTTGAGGAGCAGGTGGTGCACTGTGTGTAACATTTAGACACTCTGATCACATGACTCAGATGAAGAGAGTTTAATGCAGCGCAATCTAAAATGTGTCTTTGATTGAAATACAACAATATTCATATGTTACATAAATCTTTACTTATTTGGCCCATTTAGCGTTTTTTCTTATCACTCTGGCACATAATCAGCAGCTCCTCTCACACATACTTTAAAAAAAAAACATTTTCTGAACTTTTTCCTGTCGCATGAAATATAACCTTTAGATACACATGGACACGGGATCAGTGAAGGTCTGTTACACATGTGCCTCTGTTGTCTTTTCCTGTACAAAAATATAAATAGAGTATGGCTTTAGGTTAAGTTACAGCAAGGACTCTGACACCAGGTATGAAAATCATTTTAATTTAACAATAACAATAATAATCTCTATATAATCTCTCTATATTATGGGAAAATGAACTGAAACAAATATTTATTTAGCATTAACACCTCAATATGTGAGACAAGCAATGTCAGCTATGTTATATACACTTAAACATGTATTTAAAGTTGCACCAATCAATATTTATTTCACACTACAACCACATGTAATGTAAAGAATTACCAGCAAACCTGCTCTGCAGCTTTTTAACCTCCTTTAGCTCGTTGTTTTGGTTTTTGGACCCACAAACACAGCTCTGATGAACTCTTTGTTTACAACCTGCTCAGCAGCAAACAGCAGACACAGTTAGAGACGAGCTGGTGAACATGGTGCAACATTTGGACTGTTTATGTTTCACTTAAATATATACTCTGAGCTCTAAGCTAATGCTGATGCATGCACTCTGATAGCTTTATCAGGTGTTAACAGACAGTGTGGCATTCAGAGCTTGTTGCGCTGCGCCCATGTGGTCATAAATGAATTTGTGCAGATTTAAAGATGATAGATATGCAAATAAACGTTACATAAGGATGTTGTATAGATGGAAAAAGCTGTACACACTTACTACTGAACAATCAAAGCCCTCTTCTTTGTACAATGTCACTGACTGAAGTCTGTCACAGAGGCCTGTAAAGTGCACTACACATTCAACTCAGAGATCATTTATCAAAACTAGAAAGCTCTTTTGTGGCATTAGTTATCAAACATCAGCTCTGTCTCCTGGGTTGAAAATAGCTCATAGAAGAAAAAGGCATTACAGTCCTCACACACTGACGCTAGCTGGCTACACTTTGACAAAAGGCTTGGAAACATGCAATCATGCATCACAAATATTGTATGTCATGCTTGCAAGGCCTCCAGTGGCAACAAGCATTCATCGTTTCAAGTTCGCTTGCAAGGGAGGAAACAAACAAACAAAAAGGGAGTTAGGCATTTATAAGCATACTTATGTAGTTAATATATTTCTTTGCCTACAATACAAATAATGACATTCAGGTCTTTGGAAGTGTGTCATCACTCCTCTGGCATGCAGCTGTTTCAGAGCTGAACCAACAAACTACTATAGGACGTTTTTGTGCAGTTCATATTCGAGTTATACCTAAATATGATTACAAACACATTCATGCATACTCAGACATGTGTTCCCCTTTTTTTTCTCTTTTCATTCCATATTCTATCACGCACAGCTAAGGTTTAGGTTTTTGGCTCAAGCTCCAGTGCGGGGAAACAAGGAATAGAAGAGTTGAGAATAGTTCCATATGCTTTAGGTTTATAAAATATATATTAGGAGTCAGATGGTTTGATATATTTGGAATGCTCACAGAACACAACAGCTTCTAGTTTCATGGCGGAAGACAGGTGCACACATCAGAGGTTCACTCTGGCTTTAATCTCCTGTTCTCATTGGTCTACATGGACTCTGAGTATGTGGATCCTGATGTGGGTGTTACACCTACTGTATATGTTTGACTACTACACCCACTGTGGCTCTAGAGACTAGAGAGAACACACACACAGTCGCTGTAATGTTACACTGATATCTACAGCAGAACAAATGTTATGATAGAATATGATCGATTCCAGCTAAGCTGTACACGAATAGTCGGGTAGGCAGAGGGTGATTCATGTTATAAAGGGAAAAAAGAGGCCTGGCTGCCCTGGTGGTTGTGCCAGCAAAGGTGGAGGGGGGCAGCACGGTGATAGCTGAGTCCTCTTTCAGGTACTAAGTTGCTTCTCCAACCCAAATGAACAGGCCCCGTTCATTCTAGGTGGGGACTGTCCCAGAATGGATCTGACCTCCAACCAAAATATAGAAGTAGATGAATAAAATGGAGAATAAATTGTTGTTTCCCTCTCATGTCACACATGTGTCTTTCTGTTAATCATGCCTCTGTGACAACTGAGCAAACTTCAACTTTGAAGTCTAATTTTGCCCAGCTGCTTGTACCACACCGCCATGAAACTAGAGTCCAGTTACTGCCACCTCATATCACGAGTAACAGTTATGTGAGCCTTTTAAGTATTTGGACAGCGATTGTGTCACAGAGTCAGATGATTAGTGTGCTGTGCTGCTGTTCAAATACTTAACTGCTCCCAGACCACAGGTACTACCTCACATTCCTTGTTTTAGCACAGTTTGCAGCACATTAAAAGTTTGTCTAAAAAAGTCCTCTGAGTAGATAGAATAGGTGCACTGTATTTAGGGAGACCTCAATACAGCTCATGTCAGATTCCATGTGTCTCTGTGACTGTGTCAAAGCACTTCTATGAATAGAAATCTTCTGTCCTTTCTGGTTAGGTGACACAGCATTTCAGTCTACTGCAGTCAAAGTATAAAAGAAGTTGGGGAATGCGTTGTGCGTAGTACCTGAGGCCAGATCATACACTGGGAGGAGATGCACTTCCTTTATGTATGTATGTGGCATGATGGTGTCAGAGAGGACAAACATTAACCCCTTGCAGCACACAGCACCATCTCCATCTGTTCATGGCTCTGTTCTCCTCTCTCCTCATCCTATACTTCCTTTCTTTTTCCTCATAGTTCTGAGGAGCGGCATCATCACCTCTCCTCTGCTTCTTCTCACAGGCATAATGAAGTCTTTGCCGTCTCTGTCCTTCTCTGTCTCAGTCTAGTAGTCTAGTACCCCACCCCGAGGACTTTCTTCATGTGTTCGTATACCACGTAGGAGATGCTGACAGCTGGAACGACTTTGAGGAAGTTGGGGGTGATGCCACGATACAGGCCAGGTACTCCTTCATGAGATATGATGTATTTGAACTGACCCACCATGGTCAGCTTGGGTTTCCCCTCAGTGATGGCTGAAAGAAGAGGAATAATGGAGGTCACAGAGGCTCGTATGCCAAGCAGCATTCATTGCTGGATCATTGTTTGTGCTTGTGATCTCACCTTGTGCTTGCATACGTGTCCGAATGAGAGCGAGGGGATAGGACGCCAGCTGGCCACACGTGCTGGAGACGGTACCACAGCCCAGCAGGACCAAAACTCCTGGATCTGCTGAATCCACGCAGTACCGCTGGAGCCAGGCGTTCTTCAGAGTCTTAAAATGCAGGGATGTTCTCGATCAATAAATAAATAACGATAAATATTTTTGTAATATATAATACAGATCCTGAAATACATACTTCTGTGTGATTTATTAATATAGATTGATCTGACTCCAGAGGTCTGGACCTTTTAATGGGATTTGTTGATGACTTCCTGCTTTCATCGTTTTTCCTCAATTTAAAAATCTAATTTCAGCCACAGTTCAGGCTAAATTAAATAATAAAAAATATATATATATGCAGACACATGTACACACACCTCATACACAGCCAAGTCAATGCCAGCGTAGGGGATGATGCCGATTGTGTTTGGCAAGTAGCCCCTGTAGAAAGCCCGGACTCCCTCCGTCTTCAGGATCTGTCTGGCACAATCAGCCATACCTGAGTACTGTCCTGTCTTCCTTAAAGTGAGACGAGTCTTCAGCACCTACCCAGCAGAGGGGGACAGGAGAAGGTTAAAGGAAGACAAAAAATACATTGAAAACAAGTGTGACAACAGATAAGGGTTGGCTGATTCAGGCTGGATGACTGGACTTGTACTGTAGAGTCTAATTTGTATGACTGGTTATTGTACTTGCTCGTGTAAAGCAACACTTGGACACTCAGAGCTTCGCCCTGTGAGATGTCAGTGTCCTGATCATTCACACAGTCAGGATAGGGTTCACTAAGGCTCTGTGCTCAGAAGAGATCACTGTATAAATTAAATGACCACATCAGAGAGCTGTGCTACCTACACACCATGTGCAACAAGTTAGCTGATTGGCTCCAATGCTGGACTTAAAGCGGCTCAGGACATCGTTAATCCAATGAGACACGGTGCCAACCTTGGTTAATGAGTCTTACAGCTGAAGAATTAAAGGTATGCGTGTACTTTCTCAGAACACAGGTACAGCTCCTGCAGCAGAACTTGATTTGCATTCATTTAAAACAGAATATAATAAACAGTGTTTAGCTTCAGCAAGAGTGGCCTTTAATATGTTCAATCGCCTTTATCTTAATCTCAATTTTGCAATTATACAAATCTGAACCTGACCTCCATGGGGTAGATGATGGTCTGGGCGGTAGCTCCTGCCAGAGAGCCAGCAATGAACCTCTCTTGTACCCTCAAACTGCCCCCCTCTTTACTGCCTCGGATCAGCCACTTGATCTAGAGAAGGAACAGGTGGAGGTAGAAGACATGCAGCATAAAGAGTGATGCAGCGTGACAGAGAGGAAGAATTTAATTATCCTCACATGCATGGAAATGATGTAGGGTTCAGTCACTTTAAGACAATAGAAGGTTTGGCCCTGAATAATAATTATTTCTATCTGAGCAAACACTTTGTCACTGATTGATTGGAGTGCACCGACCTGTTCATAGGCCATAAACTTGATGGCAGACTCAGGTGCAATCTTGAGGACATTGATGCCATTTCCCCTCCAGAGTGAGGCGACACCTCCCTCCTGAACCATCCCCCTCAGTCCAGACCACAGGTTGATCCCCCGAGATGCAGAGCCGTGTACCTGGACACACAAAGACTGCCAGGTCATCTTATCACAGTCTGTGCTATGTTTGAAATGACCGCAGTAAGGTACGAGTGCAGGACAAAACAGAATACACTGTGTTCTGCGGGTTTGTCTGGATATGGTGTGAATTCAAACCTTCAGTGGTCACTTGGTGATATTTTATTGGCTTGTGTGGGAGTGGGAGGAGATTTGTGAGTGCAGCTGGTCAATACCACTCATTCTTTCTAAATGGCTGCTGACATTTCAAGCTTTCAACGCAGACAGAGCCAATCTTGCTCTGTGTTTTAGCTGGGAATTCTCCAACCACCCACCTCCACTACCCACCATGTGCTTTGTTTCACTGCTGTAAGTGAGTGTAAGTGAAGATCAGTGCAGCGTTTAAGACCCAGAATGAGTTTCAGACTCTGAAAGGAACTAAAAACAGTGATGAGTCACTCCTGCTAGCCTGAGTGGCGTGGTATCAAATCACCTCAATAGTGTGTTTGTGGAGTTCTAAGTAGACTCACACAGAGTACTAACATGCAGCCTCAGGACTGATCTCTGGATTATCTGTCAACTTCCAGGCGGTTTGCTTAAAATTTGATTTTCAAATTGCATTGTTGCATTGCATTATTCAAATTGTTTGTGTGAATGTGTGAGTGTGAACACGTTCTCCTATTGCTGTTTTCTGATGCTTACACATTCTTTCATCACTGATCTTAAATCTTATGTATAAGTGGGAGTATAGTGACTCACCTGCAGGAAGACTTTGAGGCGGTCCAGAGGAGCGGTTCCTGTCCGGGACACAGCCCCTGCCATCGCTCCAGCAACCAGCTGCCTCCACACCAGACCTGACCGCCGCTCTTTCTCCGAGAACTCATCTGGCACCGTCAGCTGTTCACCGATGTCAAACATCTGTGACGACATCAGAAATGAAAGGCACTTTATTGTGAAACTGATGTAACTTCCTTTGAAGGATGTTTCTGCACCACCTCCTCCATATAGCACATCAATAAAGACTACACACTCTACATCTATGAAGAACAAACACACTGACTTGTTATCACTATGTGTTACACTACACATGTCCTGCTCCTGTTCTCAGCAGTGTAAAGACTCTAATTACTGTCATTATCATTAACACTGGTGACTCACATGGGAGTGTTTCCAGTAGTGGACAATCTCCTCCATGTTGTGGAAAGGGTTGAACAGGAAGTGATCACGCCATTCAGTCCAGTTAATGGTCATAGTGCCGTCCCTGTCCATACTGGGAGCAAGAACACATACATCACAGTGCCATCAGTCAGATCTCTCAGTGCTTCTAGTATCCAACTTCAAATATCTAGTCATAATAATAATAATAATATTAGTGTAGTATTCAGTCTTGGTCTCAGACAAAGAGGACTTTAAGACAATCAAACCACAACTGTAGGGATATCACTGAATGACTTGTGCATTTTCTGATTCATTTGTTTACATCATTACTGTGGTTGGACATAAAACTCATTTCAAATTTGACATTTTCAAGTTTGACTTCCTAAGCCACAAAGAGTTCATTAACATCCCAGAGAAAAAGCACAGCATTCTGTTGATCCTGCAATGCAACACTGACTGAGACGAGAGGTTTGGGAAATATTAGCTACATATTAGCAACCTAAGTAGACTTTATACTGCTCGTCTTGGTCTTGACTTGGTCTCAAAGCCTTGGTCTCTGTCTTGATACACTCTGGTCATGGTCTGGTCTACAACACTGTTTTTGACATAATAATAAACAGAGAGATGCTACTTCTTCCCTCAGGCTTTGCACTGGCTGTGTCTCTCCACAAACATTAATGAATGGAGGTACTGTTTGTTTGTGTGTGTGTGTGTGTGTGTGTGTGTGTGTGTGTGTGTGAAAAAATGTGATTTACTTTCCTCCAGAGGATTTAATAAAGTGTGCCTTCCTCTCTCCACCTGCAACTCCGCCTCATCTCTCGCACACCACCTTAAATAAACGACTGCTCCCACCTGCCTCTGGTCTACATGTTATTTTTATTTTGCCTTGTAAAATAATGTGTTATGTGATAGTGTTTCTTCCTTCAGTGCTTCCGCTGAAGTGTTGCCCTCGTATACTCCACAAGGGTCCACACAGGGTCAGACTGGATGCCTTCAGACCTGTGCAATAAAAATCATGGGACCATGACTTTCAAAGTAAGAGTATACATACAGATACAGCTCACCAGTTTAAAGCTGCCTCCAGGGATTGAACCTGCAATTCCCTCATGTTCAAGGTCTGTTGGGTCATGGTCTGTTGTGTGTCCAACACCGTGACACAATAGAAGAATAGGCTTACAGATATATGCTGCACACGCTCACAGATGTTTTTTGGCTAATAAATCTTCTGCTCAGGTCACCAAATTATATGCACCCGTTAAGACTGATAGAGGTCTAACCTCATCCACCCTAAATGATACAACAGAACTACTAAAGGGTCAGAAAGATGTTGATCTGTATGCACCCACACAGTCAACACACAGTCTAG
Source organism: Larimichthys crocea (assembly GCF_000972845.2). NCBI lineage: Eukaryota > Metazoa > Chordata > Actinopteri > Sciaenidae > Larimichthys > Larimichthys crocea. The sequence continues at coordinate 13,270,345 of NC_040022.1, forward strand.
TCATGTGAGCACTCCCGTGTAGGTGAACAATGGGTATGTAGGGTCCTTAAAGGCCTCTAACCCCTCTGAGACCCCAAAACAAGCAAGTTTCCAACTGACCTGGCCTCTTCTGGATCCCAAACACAACATTCAAGGGAACACACACACTCACTGTACCTCTGCAGTATTCTGGAAGCCTGCTCCATGGTGACCTCCACTCCAAGCTGGCGCAGTAAGTGCTGGATCTCTCCAACATCAATTCGACCTATAAGACAGAACAGAAGGTGTCGACACCTCACAGGAAAACAACAAGTAGGAGGTGACAGAGAAGTTAGTGTTTGTGTTTAGTGTGCCCATACCATCATTATTGCGGTCAAGACTGTGGAACATGAGCCGGAGCCTCTTCTCATGAGCCCGCAGGTACTGGGAGAACTCCTGGAAGTCCAGCAGACCGTCATGGTTGATATCACTCTCAAGGACTATCTGTCAGGGCGGAGGTGGACTGTTAGTCAGTCAGCAGGAAGTACAGACAGGTTAAGATGGGACTGAGCAGGTGATGTTGGAGGTTGAGGTGCACTGATTGAGGCTGTGTGAGGAATGTAGACGGCATGGAGGTAACAGTGGTCAGGAAGTGTACAGAGAGGGCAACAGATACACAAATGAGGAGAGGAGAGGAAGGATGTAAGGCACTGTGCTCCCTGTGAAGGTCAAAGTAAACCACATCTTACCTGATGCTAACAAAACCTCTCCTCTCTCGATGAGGACAGAAAGAAAGAGAGACAAAGAATACAAAACTAGTTCCTGTGCACACACAAAAAAACACTCTGGTGTGGAAAACACTCTCACTAAAGTACAAGGACTGTACAAACATCTCAAATAAAAACTATAAAACTGCTTTGTCCTTTTGCAGTGACCAAGGTACTTACTTACTTAAGACCAGACAGAGAGCACATATAACTCCCATTTTCAAATCTTTGTGTTGGTTGCCCATTAGTTTTTGAATTGATTTTAGATTCTCTTATTAGTTTTTAAATGGCACTGACCTGACCTATCTCTCAGATATGCTACATAGGTATACACCGAGCAGGTTCCTCAGATCCTCAGCAGCTGTAGTCAGTGGGGACTGCACCTCTGTAGACATCTTTAAAAAAAATTTTTTAGCCTAGCTTTTATTAAAGGTGCCTCGACATTCTCCAGGCAGAGGGCTGGAGCCTATCCTAGCTGACTTAGGCCCTACACCCTGGATTAGTCACACAGAGACAAGGTTTGAACCAGGAACCTTTGTGCTGTCAGGTGACAGTGCTAACCACCATTATATATTACACATTAACCACATGATATAATAAATAATAGACCTGAATGACCTCTAGCACCTTTATCTGTGTTATGTCCTGTAAAACATATCAGACAACATATCCCTGTGTCTGTGGCAGGCCAATGAAATCAACCCAGACTCTGCTGCTTGGAGCACTGCTTCAAAGAAACTCTGAAGAAATGTTCACAGTCACTTCAAACAACAGCTCTGACCCCTGTGCGTTCACTGTCCATGGCACCAACATGAACATGTGAACAACATTAGTGTTAAGACTCTTACTGGCTCTGCATTGATCACATCAACAGTTACTGTTTGATGGACACTTCAGTCTGTAGTGTAGTCTTCTAGTTCTCTTGTGATAAGATGGTCTAAACCATTCTGAGGAACTGAAGAAAAATGAGACGCAAACAGGGCTGGTCTGCCGGTGGCCTAGTTCTTAAGATGCATGCTGTATTACTGCAGCATCTCTGGTTCACTTCTGGCTAGTACATGTCACACTCCCCTCCTTCTTCTTCTATTCATTGTTTCTGGTCTGCATCCCTGTTAGAACCTGTCCAATAATACACACTTAGAACCACTTTTCATTCACATTCACCTTCCTCTGCTCTAAACTGAAGAAACATGGTTCTGTTTGTGGAGGTTGTGTTTTCAGTTGCATGTCTTTGTGTGTGTGTTACCAGGATACCTGAAAACTTCAACAGACTTCAGTGAAATCTGAAGGAATGATGGATTAGCTTTTTCTTTCTTTGTAAAGCTTTCACCTCTGATATGACTGCTGACTGATTCACCCTGTGTAGTAAACAAGTGCCTTGATTATATAAATACTTTCGATGACCTCTTGGGCCTGTTGATGTATACTTCAGGTACTTTTATGAGTTCTCTGGGAACACTTGTGAACCATTTGAACATAAGAGCCTTCAGAAGTCAGAGAGGTACTTTCAGCTAATCACTCCATGCCACTGAGTGTGTTTTTGTACTTTTAGACTTGGGTAATGAGGACACTTGTGTAAAGTGAATTAAGTTTAGCCGGTCCTCATTTTTTCACAGGGTTCATGTAAAATTAGACATTTATGACATTCATCAGCATAGTTTCAGATTTCCACAAACCCTGCTAGTATACTCTGCACTGAGCTGTGTGTTTCCTGTGAGGAGAAGCAAAGAAGGTCTGCTGGTATCTGTGTTTAAAGTGACGTCATGCTTTAAAGCACATCAGTGCAGACATACAGGACTAAACTTCTAACAGTTTTAAGAATACCCGCTTCTCCTGAATGCTGTGTCAAAGTGTGAAGGAGAAACCTTTAAGAGCAGGTGATCATGGCTGATCGTGTATGCTCTGAGCAACAGCCAAACAGAAACAGGGCTGTTGTTCAGAATTTTACTACTGGCTGAAATGGAAACAAAAAGAAAATCAAACTGAAACTCAAATAGAGCACTGTTATGTGGCAGCCCATCACTTCACCATCCCTTCACATTTGCATGTTTATAAGCCCTTTGTGTGTGTGCGTAAGTGGAGGGGGCAACAGCATAAAGATGACATCTTTGATGTTTTTAGCGTACAGTATAGAAATGTTTGGTTTGTAAAACAACATAAACACAGTCTGAAATTGTAGCAAAGGCTCACAGTCTGGGTTAGCCCCAGGTTGGAAGTTTCTATGGCTGAGCAGGTCTGAATGATGTGTGTAAGAGATTCTGCTAAACAGAATCATGAAGCCATCTTTTAATGGTCCGTAACAAATCAGTTGTCAGCTGAGGTCAGCGGTGTAACCGGTTTGTTTTACAGATCCACTGTTAAAATATTCATCCACAAAGGGTTAAATTCCTCTGCTAACTGGGACAGTTGTCTTTATATGGTCTTATAACGAGGCCACACAATTTAGTGATTGACCTGCAGGAGGGTAATTAATGACATAAATGACAGTCTCACTCGAGGGACTTCGCTGCTGTTTTATGGTATTATTACTATTTAAAGGGACAGTTTGTGTTATTTGAAGTGGGTTTGTATGAGGTACTCATCCACAGTCACTGTTATCTGGAGTAGATGGTGGTCTGCACACGCCCAGTGTGGGGAAGCAGTGTGTGGCTCATAGGGTTAGGGGGTTAGGGTTAGGGTTCTGTTGAAAACACTGCTGTATGAGATAGAAAGAATGTCAGGGGAAATTCCTATTCAGGCAAGATTAGGAGATCAAAGACTGATTAGGAACTTCATGGAAACATGAAAGCATTAGATAGATCAATTTGTGTCTGAATCCTGAGCTGGTGTTCACATGACCTCCACTTTATTCCAAATAAATGACCTATTAGCTACAAGAGATGGGATAAACAAGGTCTCTCTCTCTTCATATTGCACCTTTCCAGTCATTGATGGGCTTTGAGGCTTTGAAGAGAAAACATGGTTTAAACAATACAGACTTCTTTAGATTTCTTCCGGTACGTCATTATATTAACGGTATTTGAGAATGAATTGTTAAAAGTTTTTATTACTGCCTATGGGGCTAACCCAGGTCTTAGAATCATTTCAAGACTCTATGAGGCACTTCGAGGAGTTAAGACAACTAGGAGCACCTCCATTAAACAAAAACAGGAAACTAACAGCTGTATTACAGAGGAAGTCTGGACAAAATATTTTGAATTTCAACGGAAGATGTCAAGCTCAATCTCTTGGAGAGTGTTTGGCTGGGAGAGTCTTAGCAGATATTTTATTTCACACGTTCAGCGGTCTCATCACTCAGGTTCCTCCACCTGCTGGAGAAAATGTGGCTCTCAGGAAGCATTCAATCATTGTCACTTGTTTTGGGCAATCGTAAAAATGCATTCTGGCGTAAGATCTACACAGAATTGGTGACCATATTTGGGGGATCATTGTATAACTTTATTAAGTAATGATAACTGTGTAAAGTGTTGATAATATGTGATTCCAAATAAAGACTATATATATAAATATATAAGCAAAAGAAAATACTGCTGTATGTCCTAATGTTGAGGGTGCATTTTGTGTGTGTATATATATATAGTATATATGAACTATAAACAGGTACATGAACTTTCTTTGGCCCTGAAAATCAAATGAATGAGGCTGAGTAAGTTTCCTGTAGCTGCCTCTGTATCAGGACCAGGACAGTGCTGCCACTCAGTCAGACAGAGCTCTCAGTCTGCCTTGACAAACACCTATAAACCTTTATTCACTCCAAATGTCTGGATGTGTTTCTGGTTATTTCTCAGTTTTTTTGTTGTCAAACAGCCATTTTGGTTAACAATATTTTGAGATACAAAATCACAATTCTTACACTTTTCACTTTGATGAATCGATCTTTTTTGTTTCCTTTTCAGAAATGGAAATGCACTGGAACAAGAACTCAGCTTTTAGCTGTATTTTTACAATTCAATTTATTTCTGCTTTCCTTCAGTCCCTCGGTGTTAACAGTGTAGTGTCTGGCTTGGCTGTAATGGAGAAAACAGTGTAACCCCACACACACCCTGCCCTTAGCGCTCTCATGCTTTATTGAACAGCATTTCTCAGGTGGTGTATTGGAAAAATCTCTTAATGTAATTAGGAAGGACACTGAGTGAAACTGATTCAGGAGGGTCTAGTTGGTACGAGAGCTGGAGAGCTGAATTATGACAAGAAAGCAGTTTTTGCTATTCCCAAAATTCCTTAACAGCTCCCACGTTCCTGATTTCTGTCCATCCTGAGAGGCTTGACATAAAGAAGCTAAAGAAGCTCTGAAAATAATACATGTATGTATAATCATATGATTAAAATTCCCATTTATACACATCAGGTTAACTGTGGTTTAATTTCACTGCGATATGTTTTAAAGAGATTGATCAATAAAGTTTTGAGAAGATTCACTTTATATATCAAGAATAAATCACATGGTCACAGTGATTTCATGAATACTTGATTCCAACTTTATGGGCAACAGTGTAGTATTTGCAGAAGAGATTTATCAATAATTTACTTTAGCCTTTTGTCTTAAAGGGATCATTATGAGGAATTTAAAACTTTGGACAGAATTCCTAAAATAAATGAAAATCAAATTATGTCTTATTGTATGTGTTATTACATATTAGCTGAGCAACATCACCCACTGCAGATTGTGAAACTGTCATTTCATAAACCGTCTGTGATTGATGTGAAATTAAAGGTCCAGTGTGTAGGATTTAGTGGCACCTAGCAGTGAAGGTGCAGATTGCAAATAAATGAATACTGTCCCACGCCTCACCCTCTCAATTTCATAAATTCACATAAAAAGCAAAGATCCATATCTATATCAACGTTTGGTTTGACTGCTCTGGGCTACTGTAGAAAAAATGGTGGTTCAAAATGGCGGACTCCGTGGAAGAGGACCCGCTCTCACTGTCGATATGAAGGGCTCATGTTAAGGCAACAAAAACATGATGATTCTTATTTTCAGGTTATTATATGCTAATGGAAACACACTTTCAAGCATCACTATTATATTTTACTGCTGCCAATAAATACTCTAATACTAAACACTAAACATTACACCCTGGACCTTTAAAACTAAGGTGTGAAAACGCTGCCTTTAAACTCAACTGTATCAAATGGCAGAGCACTTCAGCACAACACGCTGTGGCATTAAGCTGGTGAGAACATTGTTGCTAGGAATCTGACAACAGAGAGGATTGCTCTATTTTTAAGAACTGTTTGATTTTATTGATTTTTTTATTTATTTATTTGTTACATTTGACAAACTTCACACTGTTCTACAAAAATGAAATGTTGACTTTAATTCAATTTATTTTGTCAACAGGTTCCACGTAACTGTATTAAGCTATTTCAACTTCAAAATGTTATAATTGAACTCCTAACATAACATTTTTTGGAATCTGTTGACAAAATAAATGTATTTAAAGTCAACATTTTATTTTTTTTGAGTGTAAAGTTGAAGTTTTGACTGTGACCTCTAGATTTTCAAAGATAGCTGCAGCTTTCTGAATTCACTTTGAGGCAGAGTTAAAGAGACTTTGGGACAAGCAGCAGGTAGTCTACTGATGTTCAGCGTGATAATTCACTTTTGACGTTAATTATTATTATTAATTACACTGTATATATCACTGCATGTCTCCTTCCCTACATGAGTAAGCGAGAGCTTTAGTGTGCGTGTGTGTGTGTGTGTGTGTGTGTGTGTGTGTGTGTGCACCTGTCCTAGCATCAGCCTGCTTCACACTGTAATAATAACGCCGGTGGTTGGCTCACCTCCTCCGCCTCTCCCTGGTGTAAACCCCGAGCTGCCAGTCCGGTCTTCAGTTCATTGATGTCGACCCTGCCATCTTTGTTCAGGTCCAGCTGCTTGAAGAGCTCCGCATATCTCCTCTCTCTGTCCGGGTCCAGAGACGCTCCGCTCTCTCCGTTCTCCTCGCTTCCTCCGTGTCGAGTCTGGGCGCAGAACCGCTCCTCGTCTTCGCCCATGTGAATGAGAGAACGCCGGTTTTCTGTACTGGTCGACCTCCGGTTTCACAGCCGAGCATAACACTGTCAAAACCGACACGAGAGCGACGTTTATGCCCGTTTCCAGAGAGACCGGACCGCTACATCATACCATAACCGGGAACCGGGATGGCTAAATAGAGGAGAACGGAACGTGACTGCGTTGTTCGCACGCTTCTTCTGCTGAGGAACTTCCCTCCCTATCCCCCTCTCTCTCTCTCCCTCCCTCCCTCCGGGATGGATGGATTAGCCGTCAGATTAAAGGCGGTGTCGGTTACATATTCTCTTACACCGGCACGCGCAAATCCATAAAGTCGTTCAGATGAATTAAAGTTTCGTCAGAGGAGAAGCTCGTGAAGGAGCTCGTGAGAGAGCGGCCGGTTTACTGCAGTCTGTCAAAGCGGCGCTGACACATCTGTGCGCGCGCAACAGCCCAATATTAACTGCGTCAGGTCGTACAGCTGTAATATTTATATTTTACAGTCAACAAAAGTCATGTATCAGACAGCTAAACATCAGGAGAACATAACTAAAAAATACATTAACATCCACATATTAATATACCCGCTCTCTGACGCCGCGCGACTCTGCTCATCACGCGGTACAAGACATCTTCAGCGCGCACGCTCACACGGCGTTTCGCGCCGCACGCTCGAGCGCAGAGGGATAGAGAGAGAGAGAGAGAGAGAGAGAGAGAGACAGAGAGAGACAGAGAGAGAGAGACACACACAGAGAGAGAGAGAGAGAGACAGAGAGAGAGAGACAGAGAGAGAGCGAGAGAGACAGAGAGAGACAGAGAGAGAGACTATGATGAAGATAGACAGGTGGTGCCTTGAAAGCAGCAGCTCAGTCTCAAATATCAAATATCAGAGTATCAGTCTAAAGTATTATGAAGCTATTAAAAGTTATTAGGGTGGTTCAATAATATAATAACAGAACAAAAGCTCCAAATGCACTACTTATGAATTGGTTGGAAGTCCATCAATGTGTGATTATTGATAGCTTATTGGCTATTAATAACATTAGGATTAGGATTGAGCTGTGACGCAGCAATGGATAGTGAAGTGCCTGATCAGCATTCACAGGATAGAGAGAGAGAGAGAGAGAGAGAGAAGAAATCCCATCTCACTATTTCTTATTATTCAGATTCATCCGTAGAAGAGGAGATGAAGACACAGTAACACAGTGATGTGTGTTGTGGTGATAAATCTGAACAGAGGAAATGAACACTCATCCCAGGAAAGTGAAGTGCAAATATGTGATTTTCACATGGTGTTAAGTAACTGTTGTAGTATGACAGCCTTCCAAGTGGGGGGCATCATAAACACACTGTGGCATTTTTGATTCATTAAATCAAAATTATGAGATACAAAGTAAGAATCTTCACATCTACTTGAAACAAGATAAAGAAAAAGAATGAAAAACTCTTGCTAAGTGAAAAGCTTTGTACTTTTGCACAAACTGTCTACAAATAATAATATGAGAGAGCCTTGAGGCTATAGGCTGACTATATGAAAATTAGTTTGTGGAGTATTTCATCTCAGTGACTTCAAGATTACAGGAAGAGGTGCATTAATGAAAAGTGAATTACACTTAACGGAGGTCCTGTTGTTGTGTAACTGAGAGAATGTATCCCACCTGCTCATAGATGTTCGTGCAAAAGAATGGGCCAGTGCATATAAAGGTATACATAACTATTGACAGGATAGTCAGATATAACAAAGCCAGTAATCACGGTCATGTTTATGAAAGGCAGGCGGTCATACAACTATAGTGGTTGAAAATGCTTTTCAAGTGCTTCAACACAATGCAGTCATCACTGCTGAGGGGGGAGCTGAATAGGGCTGGAGCTGACCGCCACCTGCCTGTGTGGACTATTAACTACCTCACCCTCATACCTACCTCATATGAATTAATTAGTAAACAATGACATAAAATCTTTCAATTCCCGGTCTATTGTATATATTGGTTTTATAGTAAACTTTAGTTTGGTCAGTGCACATTTTCTCTTAAGCTATTACTCATATATATATATATGTGTGTGTGTGTGTGCGTGTGTGTATATACATATGTATATGTTCATCAATGTGAATATAAAAACGATTAATCAAAATCAGTTAAATGTAAACGTTAGTGCTCTTTATTCAGAAACCCTCATGTCACATCTACATTTCAGGATCTGGTTATTATAGACACAGATTAAATGTTAAATATAAATATTTCAATATTTATCATCACAGTAACAGTGTTACACACATTAGTAGCTGTAAACACTCAGCATTAGAAAAATACATACGTTGGTTTGGTGCTTACATAAGGAGTAAACATTTATAATCATCACTTTAAAAGTTACATACGTTGTTTTTGGTGCCTGTTTGTTTCCCAGATATATTAGTGTGTGTGTGAATGGGTGTATAAGAGACATTAACTTAAAGAACTTTGTAGAAAGGCGCTTTATGAAGTTCAGTCCATTTTCTTGTATTAGTTTACGGGCAGATCTGCCCGAACCAATATGGCGGCGCCGTTTACGTATCGCGACCAACGACCAACCCGCTCAATGCGGCGTCTATGTATATATGTCTATGGTGGAGGTCTGCAGCCAGGTGCGAGAGGAGAGAGGAGGATGCGAGCAAAGCTGACATCCATCATGGACACTCCTGCATGAGACTGTGGAGGCCTGAAACAGCTCCTTCAGCTACAGACTGATACTCCCACCATGTAAGAAGGAGATCTACCACAGGTCCTTCATTCCAACGGCTGGCACATTCTTCAGCACCAGCATGACTTTATGACTTTCTTCTAAATATTTCTTACTTGTAAATAATTTATCAACCTTGTGCATATGAGCTACTTTGACAAGTAAATCCCCCCCCCATTAAAGTCTATATTATCTTATCTTATATGGTAGATAGACATGTACCACTAATTACTTAATAGTCTAAACATCTGTCAGAAATATCTCTCTGGAAAATATCCAGATTATAAACTCGTCGTAATAATGCACATTCCGGTACAGCAGATGGAGGCATCCACCTGGTTCGTAACGTGAGCTGAAACATGTCAAACTTGAGCCTTCCTGCGATCCGTAGCGGGGTTCCTCTCCCGGGATCGCTAACGTTAGCCGGTTAGCTCCCTCTGCAGAGACTCGGGGAGGCTGCTGAGTCTCACGCCGCCGCACGTCAACATTTTTATAGACAGATCAAAACCTCCTCCTAACGACAGCGACAGCCTAGTCAGAAAGAAACAAGATGCCTCTGCCAGTGCAGGTCTTTAACTTCCAGGTGAGTGTTAAACACGGTGTGCTTATCTGCAGGAGCAGCGGTGCAACCTCAGCTAGCAGGCAGCTAGCTGGGTTAGCTACTGAAGCGTAGCCACTGTTCAGCATGTTAAAACCAGGCTAGCATCATTAGCTCCGTACGTTATATCAGGCATATGAATCATTTACCAAACATTACGTTGTTGCATTAAAACATATTTTTAAATATGATTTTGAATTGAACTCAGTCCTAGAATTAGTCTGCATTAGTGCTAAAGGGGCTGCCCTTCCCTTACGTTCCAGTGCATCTCAGTGAAGCTAATAGCTTATGAATGACGGATGTATTAAAATAATCTCTGCTTGGCGCAGTCTTAAACACAGGTATCTGTAACAGATACATGTGAAAACAGATTGTGTTCATGATGTTTGGAGCTTAGGGCTAACTGACGAAGGCCTCTGTTGGCTAACAACACTGACGACAGCAGCCCTGTGACGGCGTACGTCCAAAACAACAAATAACACCATAGGTGAGCTTTCAGTGAGGCACACGGGCTGTGAGTGTGCTTCTTCACCGGAGAACAGCACGACACAGAGTGGACTACAGCCTGTGTTTAACATTGTAGGCTAGCACCGCCGAGCCAGCTTCCTGTTATTAGCATAGCAGCTAGCGCCGCTGCACGTATGGAAACGCAGTTAATATTTCTCTAAGAAGCCGTACGAGAGGTTTCCATAGATACACAGTCAGTCTCATGAGCCTGTCAGCGTGTTTAAAGGCCAAACAAAGCCAATGTTATAGTAACGTTTGTTGTATGTTCGGCTAAACCGCCTTCAACAATCACAATGTTTAATCCTGATTGTTGCAAACCGGACACACACTTTAGAAGAGGCCTGAGAGCTGTTAGGAGGAACTGTTGTCCACTGAAAGCAGCATGATAAAGGATAACGCTCCAGGTCAATAATGTCCCATATTCCCCATACACCAATACAATGTACAGCTGCAGTTAGATCTGGACACTCACAAGTCAATAACTCTATAGCATAGTTAATTGTATTGTTTTATGTTTAATGATTTCACCATGTGATGATGGAAGCCCTGTGTGTGGAACAAACTGCTCCTGTGGCATGCGCTTTAACACTTCATATTGTGTGGACACCTCCTGGTCCTGGATGAGGTCGCCATTGTTGTGGAGAAATTGCTGAAGTCAAATGTCAATGGTTAGGTCTAGAGGTCAGAAAGTGTTCAGGAGCCTCTGATGTCTTATGCTGTATTATTTATTGATGTTTGGCCAAGGAGGATTAGAGACACTCTCAAAGTTCATCAGAAGTGCCTGAGTCGGTCTCACATTCTGCCGAACTCGAACTGGTGGATAGACTTTAAACCCCAAGATAACACCACAAATACTACACGCCCAGAATTAGTCAAAGAGAGTGTTTTTACCAATGCAGGTGTTATTGTCAGCATATTCTAGTCTGGAGACACAGATGTCTGTTTACGCAGATTGGAACATCAACAGCAAGCTATCTATTATATCTATGAAGGCAGCAATGGGTCTCTTCAACCCTGGCCACCACAGTGTTGAGATAGACTGGCACCTACTGTTCTCAACCAAAGCCAAACAACTAATACTGCTGAGGACCTCAAGGCCCACACAGGACCTCGTGTACACTAAGGATAGAAAATTCCATAATAGCCATGAGCAACAGAAGTTCAGCCTGATGATGGTGTTTATGTTGCTCTCTTTGGTTGTTATTGTTCTGCAGTCTCAAACCTTTTTAAAGATTCTGTCATACAGCGTTGCATCAGCCACAACAGATATTCCATCAGCACACTGACAGTATTCATCTCTTCAATGCTACTAAATAAGAAACATTTTTATTACAGTTACAGTACAGAATTATTTTCATATTATGTGGATCATATCATGCACTGTGATTTTTACTGACCTCTCTGTTGGCTCTGTTTCTCTCAGGGGTCTGTGGAGCCCATGCAGATTGATGCTGACCCCCAGGAAGACCAGCAGAACGCTCCAGACACCAACTACATAGTGGAGAACCCGACACTGGTACTGACCTGACACACATCTGTACATGCAAACCCTCAGTGGTGGCACACAGTCTGTTTGCCAATGACGACAATCATCTGCGTGATGCCTTCAGCAGTGATTCAGAGATCACTGGGGTCTAGTGCTGCCCCCTAAACGTTGATGATTGGAATCATCAGTTAAGAGGCACTCTCAGTCGACTTATGTTTTGTCAGTTGATCACTGCTCCAGTACTGACTGCTAGTGAAGCTTTTGACTTCGACTTGTACTGCTGTCAGCAGCAGGACGTGATGAGGATACTTCTCACTTCTCTGACTGTGTGTGAATTGAGTTAAAACATGACTCATGAAGGCTGTTATAGGAGCCGAGTGTGGTGCAGCTCCTCTACAGGTGCACCTGACTGTACTGTAACTGGCCATGAATAATATATTACTCATAACTGTAGGTAGGTAAGATGTACTGACGTCATAAACCCATCCACCTCTCCCTCCTGCCCAGTTGATGTCCAAACCTGTCCATGGCTACAGGGGATTTGTAGTCCCTGGTGAGGTCTACACTCAGCAGACTGCTTACCTGTTGTAAAATAGAAGTGTAATGAATTATGGTCATTATTAGTCCTTGACTTGATTGCTTGAGGCAATTGTGCAGCACATGAAATAAGTTAGTCAGTCACTAAACTCAAGTATCACCAAGTTCAGGGGAAACAACTGCCATCAGTGCAACCTAACAGACTGTCACATGTAATGTCACCACAGCAGTCCTGATGTTCCCCTCACCCGTCTCCCCATGTGCAGGACCTGGAGCAGTATGCCACCAGCTACAGTGGATTAATGCGGATTGAGAGGCTCCAGTTCATTGCTGAGCATTGCCCTCAGCTAAGAGTGGAAGCCCTGAAGATGGCCCTCACCTTCGTCCAGAGGACCTTCAACGTCGACACTTATGAAGAGATTCATCGCAAACTCACAGAGGCAACACGGTATGATAGCTGGTGACACGACATGAGAACTTTTGGAGGAAGAGGTGGTGCTGATTTGAAAACAAGCTTAGCGGTGTCATCTTACCAAAGAGGGTGATGATTTATTAGCTCTGTTTTTACCCTGAAATGACCCAACAGGAACCTGAGAATAAATATAATTGTTCTGCTATTGTGTCACTGTGTTTGTGTTTGTTCTACTCCTGAACCTCAGTTTAGGCGAGGTAACCTGGATTCAGAATATTTGACGTGAGCATTTTGCTGCCTTCTTCTGGACTTGTCCATGTAAACTAGGCTGTGTGATGGGAGTACACTACTTGTAGCTCAAACTGTATAAAACATGGATGTAGTCTCCATGATGTCACCCACAGGTTTCTCAAGAGTCGTTGTGAAGCTCAGTGTATTGGCTCTGGCCTTTGTACATGTACATGCAATATGATAATGAGTGATTCCACATGAGTATTTCACACTATTTGATTTCTAGATTTATCAGAACAACTTGTTACTTTAGTTACTTTGATGGATTTTGCAGCTCATATTTGTTTCAGGTTGTGTTTTATTTTTCAGCTTAATGGAATGTTTAAACTGTTTATATTGTTGGATTATCTAAGCTTGATTTATGTTCTCATATATCATATATAGTATATGACAGAAGATTGCACCACAATCTGATGGCAAAGACATTTCTTTGTCACGTCACCTTGTAATGTAAATAGTTTGGTATGTATTGTTTTTATATATTTCTTTCTTTTGGACGTACAGGGAAGTGCAGGGCGTGCCGGACACGGTACCTGAAGGCGGTGTTGTTCCTCCTCCTTTGGACTCAGCCTGGGCCGAGTCCACCAGAAAAAAGGCTCTGCTCAAACTGGAGAAACTGGACACTGATCTGAAGAACTACAAGGGGAACTCCATTAAAGAGAGCATCAGGTATGATGGACTCATGATGGAGTTTATCAGCATCGAGATAAAAGAATAGAATTACCAGAAACGGTACCGGAGCCTCTCAAACTATCTATTGAAAACAGATGGCATGTACAGATGGTGTACTTACCACCTCGTTGTCTCCCTCTGACCCTCCTTCTGTTCTGTCCTCCCTCCCCAGGAGAGGCCATGATGACTTGGGGGACCATTACCTGGACTGTGGTGACCTCAGCAATGCCCTCAAGTGCTACTCTCGAGCCAGAGACTACTGCACCAGTGCTAAGCATGTCATTAACATGTGTCTGAATGTCATCAAGGTACAGCAGGATGGAAAGCCAATGTTTTTACAATGTTAGGAATTGGTTTCATTCTGATGTGAATATATTCCTTTCACTTCTGATTGCACAGTGTGTGCCTGTGTGCAAGCACTTCAAACTTGTCATATACAGCTCTGGAAAAAAGACCACTGCAAAATGATCAGTTTCTCTGGTTTTATTATTTATAGGTATTTGTTTGAATAAAATGAATATTTTTGTTTTATTCTATAAACTACTGACAACATTTATCCCAGATTCTAAAAAAATATTCCCATTTAGAGTATCTATTAGCAGAAAATGACAAGAAGATACAATGTTTTCAGACCAGGGCTGGCCATGGCAGGGTCTTGATCTGGTCCTTCATCCACACCTTGAATGACCTGACTGTGTGGCATGGAGCATTGTCCTGCTGAATCCTCAGAGTTTTGGAAGATCGTCAGAGCAGAAGGAAGCAAGTTTTCTTCCAGTATAACCTTGTACGTGGTCTGATTCATGCGTCCTTCACAAAGACAAATCTGCCTGATCCTACAGTTGTTGAGTGACATTGGAATGAGTTGGCGGTCATCCCGGACAGTGAAAAGTCATTTTCGCCCTCTGTAGTTGTGTTGTTCCCAATGTGTGCTGCTTGACCTCGTTCTTTGAAGGATGCCAACAACCTGATGCTCACTGTATCTCTCTGCTAGTAAAGCCAGAATTGAATGAATCTTTTTCTCACTCAAAACTTTTCTTTCAGCTTTTTTGGCATGGTTAATAGTTATTACATTTAGAGATTCAGATTTTAAAATTGCAGTGGCTTCTTATTTTTTTTTCCAGAGCTGTGTATGTTTTGAGATACATATGTTTTTTTAAAAGCAGCATGGTGTCCTCTGTGCCCACAGGTTAGTGTTTACCTCCAGAACTGGTCCCATGTATTGAGCTACGTCAACAAAGCAGAATCCACGCCAGAGATAGCAGAGGTGAGCACCCCACCATACAGCAGAGGTTGGAGTTCTTCATTTCAGCTCCTCCTCCAGTGTGTGGACAGTGTAGGTCATCGTTATCATATTAGACTCATGACAAATGCTCTCTTTGTTTTGTTTAGCAAAGAGGTGAGCGAGATAGCCAAAATCAAGCAGTCCTCACCAAATTAAAGTGTGCTGCAGGTAAGACAGTACTATGCTCTGTGATGGTGATGTCATTCAGTATGACCTGAAGTCAGGTTTGGATCAACATGAACTGACTGCATTGTTCTCTGGCATTTTTAGGCCTGGCAGAGTTGGCCTCCCGAAAATATAAACCAGCTGCCAAGTGCTTCCTGCAGGCTTCTTTTGACCACTGTGACTGTCCAGAGGTGAGTCTGGAGGTACAGACAGTTCCACTGAAGCTAGTATGAGACTTCATCCGGCTGCAAAAAAGAAGAGACTGTTCATGTTAGAGACATCAGTCTTATGACTGTGTAATTAATGTGGAATAACTTCATACATTTAGCTGCAGACCGCAGTAATGAAATGCCGCGACGATAATGCTACAGCTGCTGGAATGACTGCATAACATCTTAGATGCAATATTAATAAGATATATTAATAGTTAGTTTGACCGACGAATATTTCTGGTGTTGACTAGTGAGGGTAGCAACGACTGATCCCCCACATAAATGGGGATGATCCTGGTGGCCATCACTCAGACAGTTTACAAAGGAGGTTAATTTAACTCTGGAAGTGCTAATGACTTGATTGACGTGATTAGTGTGTAATTGTGTGTGTGTGTGTGTTCCCTGCAGCTCCTGTCACCCAGTAATGTAGCTGTGTATGGAGGCCTGTGTGCTTTGGCCACATTTGACAGACAGGAGCTCCAACGTAACGTCATCTCCAGCAGGTAGGAGGCAGTGAAGCAGTTAATCATGACAGATATCTGTCTAATAGTAGAAGTCCATATGAATCCATTTATTTTTTTTCTGTCCTTAGCTCCTTTAAGTTATTTCTAGAGTTGGAACCTCAGATCCGTGACATCATCTTCAAGTTCTACGAGTCCAAGTACGCGTCTTGTCTCAAGCTGCTGGATGAAATGAAGGTGAGAGCACAAACCTCACAGTGCACACACACGTTAGTGGTGATAGAATAATTGTCACCTATGACTCTACAGAGGTTATGAGGTCATGACGAGACAGAATATTATGTGTGTATTATGATGATTTTTGGTGTATTGTAATGAGTGAATGGTGTCTCCTCCAGGATAACCTCCTGTTGGACATGTACCTGGCCCCACACGTCAAGACACTGTACAGCCAGATCAGGAACAGAGCCCTCATTCAGGTGAGACATACCGGAACACATATTTCTAATTTGTGCAGAAAAACCTAAAAATATCTATAAAATGAGGTGGTGCATAGGGTTAAAACCAAATGTGAAAAACGTTATTGGAAACTGACTTAATGAATAAATCATGATGTACGTGAACCATGTGACCAAACATCTGTGTAGAACAATGATCTTTCATGTGTTCCACACGTGACTTCAACACATCATCCTCTTGTGCCCTTGTATTCCGCTGCCTGCTGTTTTCATGGTTATTAGCACCACCAGCTGTCTATCTCCATGAACTTCATGATCCTCACTGAAGAGTGGTGGATGGAAACACTTCTCCTGAATGCAACTTCTACAACCCAGATGCCAAAAAAGTCAGGATGCTCTGTAATGACCGAGATAGGACCAAATTATAATAATCTGAATGAATGCAGGACAAAGAATGTTTGAAGTCTGTGTAAAGGCAATTCTAAATTTCTTTCAAAATACATTAAATATGTTTAAAAATAGTTGCTGAAAACATGTGAAAAGACTTTGAACGATATATTAGTGAAATGTGGAGTTAGAGGTTCAAACTGTTTTTCATCAGTTTTCAGTCCAGGATTTTGTGGGCAGTCCTTAAAGGGTGGCTCGATGACACGCTGAGGCCACCCTGAGCAGAGAGATGGAGATGAATTCAAAGTTAGTCATGTCATTTTCTGAACTCATCCGACATGTTTTAGGCACTTCAAAGTGGCTGCTCAACTGCTCCCAAGACTTGTAAACGGCTCATTTAAAAAAAAAGTCAGTTTGATTTCATAGAAAGAAAAGTGTGAATACAGAACAGCTGTTCAAAGCATCAACCTGTAAAACACTGTTGGTCAAGTATTTCAACTTGATGGCTGCTGCGTTAGATAACATGATTGTGAATGGGGCTGAAATTTTATGCATTATTATTTTAGCAGGTGTCATTTAACGTGACCTGTAACATGCTTTATAAATTACAAATGGCGAATATGACTTGGCTGCAGCTCTAAAATGAACACTTTCTTCTTTACAAACATTTATTCTTACTTTACATGGGCTTTAATGTTCAAATGAATGACTGTAAATGTGCACTCATTCTGAATTTGAACATGAAACATGGTGTCTTGTATTCAGTTATGAATATTGGTCCAAAAGGATTGGCAAAGGTGAATCACAGCTACACACATTTAGGTCACACCGTGTGTATGTAGATGCAGCTTTAGAGTTGGACTGATAATTAATATAAGCTGTCTGTCTGTGTTTTTTATTTTTATTTTTTCTTCCAGTATTTCAGCCCCTACGTGTCAGCTGACATGACTAAGATGGCTCAGGCCTTCAACACCACAGTAGCAGCTCTGGAAGATGAACTCACCCAGCTCATTCTGGAGGGTCTCATCAATGCACGGATTGACTCCCATAGCAAGGTGTGACACACACACACACACACACACACACACACACACACACACACACACACACACACACACACACACACACACACATATGCTGACACACGAGGAAACAAGTCATTCCTCATTGAACAAATGAGCACTCTGACATGTCGATAGATTCTGTACGCGAGGGACGTGGACCAGAGGAGCACCACGTTTGAGAAATCGCTCCATATGGGCAAAGAGTTCCAGAGACGAGCCAAGGCCATGATCCTCCGGGCTGCTGTGCTGCGCAACCAGATCCACGTCAAGGTACACACCACCACGCTTCTCCACGCGCTCTCATTTCTGAGTAATGATTAGACTACAATCCAAAGAATCAGAGAATCTGATGGCTGTTAATGGCAGACTCATTAACAGTGTCTCACTCGTGTCGTGTCGTGTCCACCCCTCAGTCTCCACCCAGAGAAGGCAGCCAAGGTGAGCTGACACCGGCCAACAGCCAGACCAGGATGAGCACCAACATGTGAGGAGGAAGTCCTCTACAGAGTCTGCATGCTGACTCTGCTGACAGCAGCTGCAGACCGAGGAGGGGAACGATCACCTGATGGTTCATAGACACCAACGCCCCCAACCTCCACCACCCCCACCTCCTGTTTCTCTGCTGAACACAGAGACAACTCACAATATAAAGACTTTAAAGTTCTGAAATGATCTCTGTTGTTCCCTCAGACGATTCGGGGAAATCTTTTGTTAGTCTGTCGATGTTTGGATGAAAGCTCAGCACTTAAGCTGTTCGTTACTGGTAGGAGATGCACTTTGCTCTGCTTACACGATGGAGGCCTCGTTAACCCAAACAAGGTTTTAAAATAAAAACACCTACCAAAAAAACTGACTGCTGCTTTTTGTCATCAGCTCTGTTAATGGAACATCAACTAATAACTGGAACTAATCTAGATAGATTAAGTTTAAGGTTTAAGCCTGGTTTAAACGTAATAAAACACCTAGTCTTGTCCAAGCTGCAGTGCTCCACATCTACACCTGTGGCTGTAGAAATCACCCATACGTCACCAGGGCTCTCTCTATCAGCTTCAACTTAAACCTGCAGGCCTGGTTTACCTGAGGCTAGAGGTCAAAGAGTTCAGCATGAGGGCAGCTCAGTTCAAATCTGTCACCCTTCTATGACAATAAAGTCACACCTCGTCATGTGTGCCACGGATCCTCCTTTGTCTTTATGCACCAGGACATGAGCCTGCAGGAAGAGCATTGTGTGATCAGTGTTGGCACATAAAACAATAAACTATTGTGAGACTGAACTGCTGCATACAGACTGACTGCAGCTGTGATAAGCTAATGTATTTGACATATTTGTAGTTATTGTAGGGCCAATATACTGTGATTAGATCCAAAATTATTTTTATGATTCCCAGAAGTGAAAAGACGAACTGTTTTGCAGTTGGTGACCTTCAGCTCCATTTATTATTTGTCACATATAAAAGAAGTTATGGTGTAATTCTCTGAGCTCCTGCACTATGTTCTTAATGGAACTAAATAAGCCATAATAATAGTTAAGTTATAATAGAAATAATAACAAAAACAATAAGAAAATAAACAGTCTTATTCAGTATCTTAATTTTGGATCCTAGTGGTCTGGTGTATCTTGAGCCTTCTGCCTGATCACAGCAGTGTTATCTCTGAGGCTGAGATCCTTCAAGATTCTTCCAGACATCTTTTTAATTTCATATTTTTAGTATTAATGTCTTTTAGGCAGGTAGAGCACCACCTACTGTATGTATGTATGGTGAACTGGAGAATTAGAAAGCAGAAACCACTTGACATTAATGCTTAGGTCTGGGCTGCAGCACTGTGGATGTACTGTATGTGGACTTGATGGTGACAGGATGAAGACAGGGTGAAGACCTTAACACAGGCTAAAAATGTCTTACTTCTGGGGTGTCATTTAGCTCAGTTGGTAGAGCAGTCGCCTCATGTACAAAGGCTGTTCTTGCCAAGGAAGCCCAGGGTTTGAATCTTGACCTGTGGCTCTTTTCCGCATGTCATTCCCCATCTCTCTCTTAATGCATTCCTGTCACTCTTCAGCTGTCTCTATCAAATAGCAGCACATCACTGCTAACTTTTGAAATGATTAAATGTACACAAAGTGAGGAAATGACACAGGACAGGATCAGTCGTGGAATATTTTAATTTGAAGCTCTTCCAGTGTATACACTCTAATACTTTATATTCTTTAGAAGGTCCTCTACAAAGTGTCCTTCCAGCAGTCGGTTCAGTTGAATGAAGGCACGTGTGCTTAATGTTACAAACCACACATGGAACTACACACTGAGGACAGCTCTGCAGGATTTAAGTGCACAAACAAATAAAGTGACACAGACACACCGAGTCCGGCCGCACAGTAACACTGACCTCACAGGTCAAACTTAAAAGGCAGGACAGAGCTACATGATTTATACTTATGGGCTTATGGGTAACATAGTCATCTTTTAAAATCAAAATGTTTTTCTGTCGAGGCTCTCATCACTAATGGATTGACATGGAATGGCTGGTGAGTCTGGAGGTTGCAGCCTGGTCCAGCTGGATGGGGTCTGAAGGAGTGGAGTGACGGTGTGGAATGGGGGTGGAGGAGAAGTGGAGTTTAGTAGGCGTGGTTAGCCACATACAGAGACTCTTGAGCTGCTGACCCCTTGTCTCCAGAGGACACGTACTTCCCTACAGCCGCCTGGCTGTTATTCTGTGGACACACACAAAGCAAACCATGATCAGCGTCACAATGTTCACGACTTTACATGACCAGCTTTCAACTGATGATTTAAGTCTCTGACTTTTATTGTTAAATCACGTGCAGAGGTGTGGAGGTCACAGAGTGCTGACTGATAACTACACTCTAAGAATGTTTCCAGCAAAAACATCTGGCTTCTGTAGAAAGATGAAACGCCACACGACTTCCAAATTTGATCAATAATCAATAAATTCTGATAGAAAAAATAACATCACAATAACACTAAGTGTTAAGCAGAGGTCCAGAGGTAGTAAAATAGCAAATAGCTTATCACTCTATAAATACATAAGTGATGTATTAATCTATAAAAAGTGATGTATTAATCTATAAAGCATTAATACATCACTTATTAACCATTAATAAACCCATTAACACAATCTAAACAATGCTATTAGAAAGTAAACATTACATGTTCATAAAAATAGTTATTATTATATGACGTCTGTAATGTTTTTCAGGCCAACCACCCCTTCTCTCTCTCTCTCTTTAACACACACACACACACACACACACACACACACACACACACACACACACACACACACACAGCTAGTGTAGCTAATTGGCTGAGTGTTCTGGAGAAGTGTTGCTCAGTGATTAAGCATGGACAGCTCACTGATGTGACTGCACAAGGATTGCACGGGTAGCTTATCATGAGTGAATGTTTTTTTTTTTTTATGAACTTATCTATCCATGGACTCCTCTTCCTCCTCCCTCCTTACCAGGGCTCTCTTGATGTACTCTTCCTGGCAGGCCTTGCCATTCTCCGGCTTGCCTCCCCAGGCCTTCAGTGCTGAGGCCTGGAGGGCCCGGCCGAAGGAGAAGGTGAGGGCCCAGGGCCGGTGCAGGGGACACTGGTTGATGGCGTTCAGGTTGATGGTGGCCTCCTCCTCGCTCTGACCACCTGACAGGAAGGTCACACCTGGAGGGGGAAGAGAACGTACATGAGTGAGGTCAGGTGGAGATAAAGTACTGACATGAGAACCGTGTGTGCAAACATCTCAATGTTCGTCTCACCTGGCACAGCGGGGGGTACGGTGCGGCGCAGAGCAGTGACAGTTGCCATGGCGATCTCTTGAGCGCCATACTTTTTGGGGCAGGAGTGTCCGGCGGTCACCATGTTAGGTTTGAGCAGCGTGCCCTCCAGATAGACGTGGTGGTCAGACAGCGCCTTGTAGACAGCTGCCAACACCTGGAAGAGACAGAGAGAGTCAGACATCTGGCACGGCAGTCAACTCTTCACCTCATGAGACTTTGCTTTTTGTTCCTGAAGTGAAGGTGACAGCAAACAGCAGCATGACGTGGGTATTCTGTCTGCAGCAGAAGACACGCTGACATCAACATCTGTCCGCCTGCTTTCCACCTCAGCTGTGTCTCTGTGACCAGATGATCAGAAGAACAGCAGAGTGGAGACGATCCAGGAATGTCTCACAATTCTGTCATTCTAAACTTTTGGCCATCAACATGATTTAACAGCTGTCAGAATCATAGCAGCTTCAGCTGATATATTTTATCACTTCTAACAGTAGTGATGATGACAGACCACCTATAAACTCAGATCCGTCCATTATCTGTAACCGCTATAAACTCATATTTCAGTTCTTATTGCTGTCTTCCTCGCCTTGTGCCCTGAGATCATCTTTTTATAGCATACATCATAATCATAGTGCCTTCTCACAAAGTTCCTTTCCTTTTCTAGAAATGCTGCTGTGGAACAAAAAACAGTAAATGACATGATCAGACATGACCAGTCAAAGTGAAAATATGTGCCACACAGCTTGTTTTTGCCAACATGTCAGAGAGAGGGTAACGTTCCTGCTTTAGTCCGATCATCACGTCAGAGATTACTCACCTTCTCGGTGACGTACTGGCAGCGCTGCAGGTCGTGGTCCCCATCTGGAAGAATCTCAGGCTCCACGATGGGCACGATGCCATGCTGAGGAGAGGTGGTGGGAGGGTGGGGGGGTCATGACAACAGACAATAGCACTTCCCCTGGGCTCGTGAATTGTGTACCAACTGTTACAGGGAACCTCATGGCTCAACTGTGTATTGAGTTGTGTAACAGCTGTTTGTGTTACATCATCGCATTGACAGACAAGGGTTATTTACCTGAAATCTACATGTGTGTGCTGTTTGAATATGTGTGTGTGTGTGTGTGTGTGTGTGTGTGTGTGTGTGTGTCTTACCATCTGGCAGATGCTGGCATAGCGGGCCAGCACGTTGGCGTTCTCCATGATGGCCAGACTGGACGGGGTGGTTGGGGTGATCTTTAACACACATCGCCACTTGGCAAAGTCAGCGCCGTCCTTTTTGTACTGAGCGCAGCGCTCGTAGAGCCCGTCCAGACCTGACAGAGACATGGCACAGACGGTGGGTTACAGTGATGAAGGGAGGTGTGGAGCGCCCCCCAGAAAAATATGAATGAGGCTGAGAGCAAAGAGTGTTTAAGCTTGTTTTAACCATGTTAGTACTTCTAAAATATTGATGTTTAAGTGTTCTCTGCTACTGTGGATCCAGAGGAGGGTAAACAGATGTTGGAGCTATCATGTCTTTGTTAAGAGTTCAGTTTGAAGTGTCTCTATGAACGTTACTATTCTTAACTCAACCAGCCACAGCAGATGACCTCCCACCAATGAGCTGAGCTGAGGTTCAGCTCAAGCTTTTTCCTTGCCACTGGCAACAACTGCTTGCTCATGATGAAACTGTCGGACTCTGTAGATTATATTATCAAGAGCACAGTCTAGACCTGCTCTGTATGGAAAGAGTCATGAGATAACTGTTATGAATTGGTGCTATATAAATAAAATTGAATTGAAGTGAGCTGAACTGTATCAGAGGGAGTGTGTTCTATCTGTAAGAAGAGAAGTGTGTGTATTTCATCACTTTTGAGAATGTGTTTAACACACACAGTGTTGCAAGCAGTAAGCAGCTAAAATGCTGAATGTCATCATCTGTCCTGAGGCCACAAGCTACATATGAAAAATACAATACATAAAATATATTTATGTCTTATTTCATTAAGAGTGTGATGAGAAACATGAAATGAGAAATGTGTAAGTAGAGTGAGGTTAATTGAGGTGTTAGTGGGTGTATTCTGTTTCACTTTGGACAGAGGACAGGCTAGCAGTTTCCCCCTGCTTCCAGTCTTTATGCTGAGCTAATTAAACCCTGATTAATCAATCAATCAATTAAATCCTGACTCCAGCTTGTTACTCACTGGTGTTTGGGAAGATACTTTGAAACTGTGAAGCTTCAAGCTACTTTTCATCGGTGGTTAGGTTGTGACAGTCGTTTGTCAGCTGCTCCTGACGTACAGCAACATTTAAATCATCTGTGAGCTTTTTAATCTTCACAGAAGTGACCATGCAGTGAGAGTGATTAGTCTCTCTGTCCTGATACTTAGTGGAAATGTTAAATTTAATGAAATAAAATATAATTAAACTTGTAGTGCTCCTTTCCAACACTGCCAGTGCTTGACATACATCCTGATCACTTCTCTAACTGTACAGTTGAATTTAAATGTCGCTGTACTGCTCTGTGTTTATCTTATTCATATTGTATGTGTACCTGCTGTTGGTTATGTAAATGTGCAGCATTCCTCCACTACACATCCCTTTAAAGTAATGGTAATCAGTAATCCATACCATTTGATTAGATTTGTCTAGAGCACACGTTAAGTAATCTATCTGCCCTCGTTGCAGTAAACAGCAGCTCTGTACCCTGAGTGGTGGTCTCTCCGTTGGTGCCGGCGAGGGGAACCACGCCCTTGTCCACCTTGATGCCCACCACCATGCCCTTCTCTTTGACCAGCTGGGGGAAGGGCTTTCCATCGTCCGTCTTCTGGTAGAGCGTCTCGTGGAAGAAGATGATGCCTCCGATGCAGGGGTGGACCCGTTCATCAGCGGTGAAGAGGAGCTGGCGGTAAAGCCTCCTGTTCTCCTCCGTGTTCTCGGCGTTGATGCTCTGGAAGCGCTTGGCGACACTACCTGGAGGTGCCAGGAGACAGGCAAGACGGGTGGAGTGAGAGATACTATAGGTTATAACAAACCAAACATATAAACTGAACAATACTTTGTCGAAGTCTTCTTTCTAAAAACCTTTAAGGAACCGTTTTAGTAGTATCTACCAGTGTAGTTGCTGTTTGCAAGCCCCCCACCTCACAGTCTCATATTTGTTCTCAATGTTTTTAATGGGATTACTGTGACTGAACTGGGCTGTGGTTGGTTGTGGTGGTTAACAAGATAAGTGTGATCCTGTTACATGTCATTCATTACTGCCCCCTCTCTGTGCAGGTCACACGGTCTGCTGCAGTCGTACCTGTGGATTCATCAGCTGCCAGGATGCCTTTCCCAGCAGCCACGATCCTCTGAGCGATGTCACTGAGCTCCTTCTTCTGCTCAGCACTCAGGAAGGGGTACGCGTGAGTCATGTTGACTGGGAGAAAGAGAGAGACCAACGTTAACTTATTTCACTGTAACGGAAACAGAAGATTTTCGCAATCTTACAAAATCAAACCACAAGACCACGGCATTATTGTCCACATGTGTAAAGGAAGTGTGAAGAGAGAGCAGAGAACATGTTCTTTATAAACGGTAAAACATTTCTCTGCAAGGCCTGAAAGCTCGTTACTAAGAGAGTTCTCCACTCTCTTTTTATTTATTCAGATGATTCACACAATATTTCTTCTTTTTTTTTAGCCTGAAATGTTTTTTGTGAGTTTTCAGTCTTAACACTGCACAACCTGTTTAGCTTAAGATTGTGCATTTTCTCTCTTGTCCCTTACTTCTGTGTTTCCAATCTATGCCACTTCATCTGTTTTCTCCACATTTCAGATAAAGATACTGTTGTTTTCCCCTCCATCATCCCCCATTTATCTGACAAACAAAGATATTTGAACATTAACTTCTGTATTTCAATTACAAAGGAAATGTCCTTCCATTTGAATTACATAGGTTTAATATACATTAGATAACTAAAAAATATGATGTGCTGCTTTTGTCAGGTGCCATTTCCCTGTTAAACTCGTCACAGTTGTTGCTTGAGTTGTTAAATGATAATTATTTCACATAAAAACAAAGATTGGTTGAACAGATGACAGACAGTCTGTTTCCTGTCCTCTTTGGAGGAGGTCGACGCCTATTGAGGACTAAACTAGCTCAAAGTTCGGTTCGAGTAGCAAGACAGGCTGTTTTACAGTCTGTCAGTGACTCTGCGTGGAGGACTGGGACAGAGTATTTAGTTGTATTGTCATTTTACATGTGAATATAGACATTTCTCCTCGCAGGACGCCTCGCAGAGAAAAGTGCGTCACGTCCTTCCCGCTGATGAAGAACTCTCCTCTCTCACACCAGCTGAGGCTCAGCGACCTGTTCACACTTCTACTGACGACACCTGACACACTGACAGCTTCTCGTACTACACTGTGTACACTGTAGTACTACTAGTACTACAGTAGTACTACAGTGTAGTACCGCCTGAGTACTGCAGTAATAACTGTAGCAGCTTCCATTACGGCACTTCCGTGTCCTCGCCAAGCCATCACGGTGACTTTGAGCTGGAGTTCCCAAGTTCAAATGGACGGCCAGACTAACTGCAGCTTTACCGTGATACTATGTGGCTTCAGGAAGACATTATCATTTTACATACAATAATAACATGTCATAATAACAGCAGCGTTACGAAGTGCTTTTAAATGAAATAATAAAGACGTAACAGGCTAAACTGTGTGAGGTGAACGTGAGTGAAGCTGTCCTCCTCTCAGCTCTGTGATGTTTCAAAGTCTCGGGTGGATAAATCAAACTCACCAGGCTGATGTAACGTGCACAGGATGAGCGGAGACAGATGCAGGAAGCTGCGGCTGCGGCTGTAAAATGGAGAGATGGAGCCGGAGAAGGGCGAGCAATGAGCTAGGTCAGAGGGGCGAGACCTCACCGGGGAGGGGCCAATCAGAGCTCGGCTTTCAGCGGGACTGACACAACACTTCATCCAGTCAGAGGATGCTGGATTATGTCGTAGCGCTGTGACAGTGATGCTGAGACAAATGCTGTTTTATACCCTCAGTGTTGTCTTACAGGCACAAATTCCTTTTTACCTTAAACCGACTTGGCAGTAAAGCTGTTTTTGATTCTGATTCTGATGAGTCGATCAAAAATCTGTCAGAAAACATGAAGATCTTTATTAAATGTACCTATCCTATAAAGATGACATGTCCATGTTTCAGATCCCACCAAAAACAGAGGAGAAGATTACATACACTGGGATTAAAAGCCAGCTCAGCTCACTACATAAATCTCAGTTTTTGTCTGTATTTTTGTCAAGAAAAAACAACACTGTTGACCTTGATCTCAGTTTTTAAGGTCAAGGTCAAATGAAATCACTACAAAGAAAATATGCTAATTTGAAAACATGAGAAAGGTTCATCTGTGTCTGTGAATACAGAAAGTCAGATGTTCTCTGCTGGTGCTGAGGCCAGGGGTTTCAACATGGCTGTGGATGTTGTGTTACATCACTGCAAACATCTTGGGCTTGTTTTCAAATTCTGTCTCTGGATTTTGGAAGATCTTTTCATCTAATGAATTTCTCTAGACCCCTCTGAGGATGGCAAGTTATTTGTATGTAAAATAGCCTGATTTACCTCATTAGGTCAACGTGTCACTGAAGTTGTATTTTAGATTCTAGGCAGCTGTCTGAAGTAATACATGTTCAAACATGTCAAGGTAGTGTACAGAAAATGCATTTATTTCAGAAGCCAATGTGAAGAACGTTACAATGAACAGCGTGCTGGCTGCTGTTTAAGAGCTTCCTCAGGCGGGAACGTCGAGGAAATGCTTTTGCCTGTAAAACACAGCTGCGGGCTTAGGTAACCCTCGCTACCATGCAGTTCGAGGCGTACGTGTGGATCCTCACATGCACAATACGTGACTGGAGCATCATCACACTGAGGAAAACCCACCAGTAGTCATTCAGAACTGTGGCTTTCATGTCAGGTTTTCCATCGTACACTATACACTTATAATGCTTTTATTTTGAAATGTCTGCAGTTCATCTGATCCTTCACCTCAGAGGCACGAGTGCAACATGTCGAGGTGAAGCTGACTGTGATACAGATCAACATCTCCATCACAGACTGCTTTTGTCCTTGATACATACATGATGATGTCTCTGCCATACTAATGATGCATGTGTTCAGCCGCCTCACTAAAATCTGACTAAATCCTGTCACATTCATCACTTGACGAAGAATCATTGGCAGAATAAGGAATCAGCTACAGCCTGTGACCCTCAGTCATCCAGACAGTGTTATGTAACGCAGCATCAGCTGTGCTGCTCCACAACAGGAGCGATGCTTTTTCCATTGAGGATACAGAGACACTTTGTCAGCTCACTGACACACTGATAGATTTTCATTAAAAACAGTAAGAGCTGCTGTTATTTTTAGAAATGTCACATCTAAATGCTAGTTCAGAGGTCTCTACTTAAAGCAGCACTGTAACATTTCGACAATAAATAACACATATTACATTATGCACTGACGTATAATCAGGTGAGTGGTGTGTCTGTCAGGTGTACGTCTTGCGTACCTGTAAGATGTACATAACGTTTTACAGCACTAAGTGACACACCAACTATTTCTCTGATTTTGTTGGATCACATTTTATGGAGAAAAGGTTTCTGGTTTTCCCTCTGACGCCTCAACTCTCTGTGATTTACAGATTTTCCTGATGGACAGTAAAGTAAGTAAGGATTTTTTCAGGGGGAATGCAAACAGGGAAAAACACCAGAATGAGCAGCAGAACTGGAGGAGGACAAGTGGGCAATGCAACAGGGCTCAGCAGCCTCTAAAGACATAATGGCAGAGAAGAGAGCAAAGAGCACAAGAGATAGCTAAGAGAAGTGTGAGCAATAGTGGTGTGTCAGAAGTAATGTAATCTGAACAAATACTCAAGTACAGCTGTCCATATTTACCACAGTGATATTAAACTTTGAAACTGGGGGCAGCTGTAATGGAGAATTTATATTACATGATTGTGTGTTCTTTTAAAACCATATATAGCCATGTTTGATCTCAGTAATATTCAAAAAGTTTTTTTAAGTATAACACTGTGTGCCTTATAGTCTTGTTTAGTTTTCAGTACCTTGCACTTAGAAATCTTTCCCTCATTTATGCAAGTTCTTTGTAGAAGTAGTTTGATGTATAAACTTGACCTTGGTTCTCACGGTCCAGCAGAGCTTGTTAGTGAGGTTTGATAGTGATGAACACATTCCATTGTAGCCACCTGCTACAGTTAAATAAGTAAATCATAATAATGACGAATACTCCTTAGAAGTGTATAAGAATCAGCGTGGGACTGCCCCACCCTGAACATTTTCTGCAGACTGTCTTGTGCATTTGTAGAACTGTTCCTCTTGCAAGAATAAAATGAAAAAAAACCTTTAAGGACCAATTGATTGACTCAAGATCCTTATTTTGTGTCGGTGAATTGCTTTCCAGAAATTTCAGCAACACAGCAAATCACAAATGGTAATTCTACGTCATGTGAATGTTTGTTTGTCTATATGTCCTGTGTGATAGATCAGGAAACTGTACCCTGCCTCTTGTCCACATAGAGCTAAGATTGGCTCCAGCCCCTCACAAAGGATAAGTGATGAAAGAACCGGTGATGCAGAGGAAGACACGTCTGCTAGATGAATGTTTGGTGCGTTTGCACGTGACAATACATCATATATGTTAAGAAAACAGAAAAAAAAGAAATAGAAAAAAATATATACATGGCTAAAACTGAACTCTGAAAGACAGAGAGCAGAAATAGCAATAACTCACTGAATGTGATAGTAAGTGTAACACACATTGGATGCATCAGGTCATTGTAGCACACACGAAACATACAGACACAACAGAGTGAAATTCCCAGGATGTGATCGTTTGAAGAGCAAATGTAATTCAATGTTTGATTTTCTGGGAGGGTTTTTGTCCTTCAGTGCTGTAACCAAAATAAATTCATGCTGAGCAAAGCTGCTGTTCTTCATTGAACAATGTGCCATACCAGGATATCAGGTTTAAATAGTTAGATATAAGGTGTATCATATTATGCACTGCTCTTTCTCTCTCTCTCTCTCTCTCTCTCTCTCTCTCTCTCTCTCTCTCTCTCTCACACACACACACACACACACACACACACACACACACACACACACACACACACACACACACACACACACACACACACACACTCCTTCACCTGCAGGAGAGCTTTGTGACTCAATGTTTGTCTTGGCAACCTCACAGCTTGATATGATATACCGGGCAAATACCTAGAAGAGGCTGTTTTCTAGATCCTTCCTATAATACTTCATAAGTCATAGGTTCATTTCCACAGTACTGCTCATGGCAATATGTTTACACCAAGTTTAAACTGCAGTTCCTCCAATGGTGACTCACCAGTCAGTCCATAAGTCCATAGGTCCCCATGTTAAAATGTCTAACTTCACAGCAGAAATAATTCAATTCAATTCAGTTCATTTTTATTTATATAGTGCCATATCATAACAAAGGTTATCTCATGACACTTTTCATAATATTATTTACAGAGACCAACAGTTCCACCATGAGCAAGCACTTGGTGACGTGGCGAGGAAAAACTTCCTTTTAACAGGCAGAAACCTTGAGCAGACCCAAGCTTATTGGTAGACGGTCTGCAGCAAAACATTAACTAACTATAAACTGTAATGGAGATATGGTATCAATAATGACAATAATAATATATGTAGTGGACGTCATGCAGGACCGCAGCAGCTATGATCCAGAACCTGCTGGATGAGAGAGCACAGAAACTCCAGGGAAATTATAAATAAAATTGAATTGAAAATTGTACTGAGGGTGAATTTTTATACAACTCACCTGTTCAAATTATATTAAGGCTTAAACTTATGCAGAATTAAGAGTGTGGACCCTTCATTCAGACTTACTTACCTCCACCCACACTCCACCTCTTTGCCAATTTTTAGGTTAGCTGGTGCAGGTGGAGGCAGGACTACAAAGATGGAGTTGACCAGAGCCATCACACTGAGCTTCACAACGGCTCTTCAGAAACTTGTTACTACGTCCATGTTTTATACATACTGTTACAAGGCACGGACACAGGACTCAACTGCAGGACTCGGGAGGCAGATACAAGAGGTAACCAGTCTTTAATTACAATCCATGGTTCGGTACACGGGAGATCAGTCAGGTAAGGCAGGCAAACAATCCAAATGGGTGAGGCAAAGGCAGGGTCCAAAAACAGGCAAAGGTCATAACCGAAAAGCACACTAGGGAAACGCTGGAAAGTAGGACGCATGGTACGCTAACAATCTGGTACTGGGGAAGGGGAAACAAAGGGTTTAAATACACCGGTGATTAGGGCATGACAAACATAAAGCGGGAAACTGGGAGACTGGAGTAGGAGGAGCAGGGACTGGATGTGACACATACATGTTTATGTCTATTGATTGCACAGCAAGTGCACCTGGCTCATATAGTACTTTTTTCTTTTCTTCTTATTATTTATTGTTTATATTGTATGTATGTGTGTTCCACCTTGCTCAGTGTAAATTGGAAACCATCTTGTGTGCTTATAACAAAACACTGAGTTTGTTTTTGCAGCACATGTAATCAGATATTTATATTAACTATGGATCACACAACTACTGGTATGTGAAAGAAGTGAACGGCAAACCAGAGCTAACAGAAGTGAATACTGAGAGCAGGTGTGCAGGCAGGTCTGGAGGTCAGGCCATGAGAAAAGGTGAAAACACAGTTTGACTGTTGGACATGGAGGGAACAGCTGCTTCTGAAATAACAGGAGAGCTGGTGACAAATAACAGAGGTAAAGGTGCACAAGGAGTATATCAGGGTCTAAAAAATGAAACATGAATTAATAATAATGTATAATAATATGTTATATGTAATAATTAATAATAATATGTTATGTATTATGGTAAGCAAGAAAGTCTGGTAGTATCTTTGCAATAAAGTACTAGAGTAATCAATATTATTTATATGAGGGCAAATCATAAAAAAGTTATCTCATGACACTTTCATACAGAGCAGGTCCAGACCGTATGCTTTAAAATATTATCTATGTTATAAGATAGTTAAATATGTGACTACAACATATGCAACATATGTGATATGTGATAGTTATGATAGTTGACTATGACACCATTTACTGATGAAATCGGACACAAGAGCATCAGTGAGGTGCAGCGCTGATGTTTTGCAGTAAGATCTGGCTGTTAGAGGATGGAGGCTGAGGTCAGGGCGTGTCTCAAACATCACTGTATGCTGGAGCATTAAGATTAAGATTAAAGGTTCCAAACTATGAAAAAGAACAAGTCATAAGAGTGTGGACAGGGCTGTATGTTTATGTACTTAACAGTCCTTGAATTGATCCTACATTAGTGCTGTACTGTAAATGATGTAAGATTACATTTATACCTGCACCTAACCTTGTCATCCAGGGCATATAACTTGCATTTTTAATGTATCTCACTTGATCGCGACGAGACGAGCACCCCAAAATTCCATCTGTTCGACTCCTCCATCACTGTTGTCAAGACAACACAGAGTGCTGCTGAGACAGGCAGCACTCTTGGGGTGACTCTACACAACCTACTGCTGATCTGCGATCCTTCAGGTTTGAGCTCTAAAAGCATTTGTCAAGTGAAAACTGTTCTCACCAGGGACTCAGCCCAGTTTCTCTTTTGAGTTTTAACCATTTCTCATCTGAAAAAAAAACAACAACTCCTGCAGCTAACTCTGGATCTGGTGTATAAGCTTTGTAGGTATCTGCAGCCTCCTATCCCCAGGGTAAGGGTGTAGAGTTTACAGTTAAACCAGGCCGGTCAAGGTTTTGGAGGAAGTGTGGAGGAAAAGATGGAGGGGATGAAACCTCGACCTGATGCAGGTCCATCTCTGCATCCATCTGGACACCAGTGGAAACACCAAGGTAATTGTGAAGGAGTTAAGCACTGGCTCCATACCTGGCCACACAGATCTTCTCTGCCACGCATTCTGCCTACCACCATGCAGGCTTTGGATAATAAACTGAACTGCCTGCTGCATCGGTTTCCAAAGAGAGATCAGGATCTGTAATGTCATTTGTTTTACTGAACTGGAAACTGGACAGGACTCAAGAGAAAAAGGGGGAATTGGTGCTTGTGGTGGGAATATGACCATGCGATCCCATTCCCACTCTCTGATTTTGAGTTACTGATAATCAAATTTAGACTGCATTTTCTACTAATGGAATTTACATCAATTTACATTTACGTCATCATCACAGTGGCCTGCTACCATCTCAGGCAAGCACAGAAGCAGGAGGTAGTGCGGGTTGTCCATTAATTAGATAATCAGTGGTTCGATCCGGCTCCTCCAGTCTGCATGTCGAAGTGTCCTTGGGCAAGATACTGAACCTAAAATTACTCCTGAAGGCTGT
Organism: Larimichthys crocea; assembly: GCF_000972845.2. Classification (NCBI taxonomy): domain Eukaryota; kingdom Metazoa; phylum Chordata; class Actinopteri; family Sciaenidae; genus Larimichthys; species Larimichthys crocea. The sequence continues at coordinate 13,303,556 of NC_040022.1, forward strand.
GCCATCAGTGTGTGAATGTGTGTGAATGGTTAGCTCCTCAAACTGATGAGCAGTTGGCACCTTGCATCAGTGGAATATGGGTGAATGAGATATGTAGTGTAAAAGAGCTTTGAGTGGTCGGAAGAGAGATATATAAGTACAGTCCATTTACAATGTACAGGGCTCAAATACAATCACATCCTTCTCCTCGTGCTCACATTTTGTGCTCGCTCACATTCTGCTGCTTTCTTTCAAAATCACATGCTTGTGCTTACATTTCTTCTTCTTGGACACAAACATTTCGCTCTCACTCAAATATGTCCTGTGTGCCCAGATCTAAAGTCTACACGCTCAGATCTAAAGTCTGTACTCTCAAATCTAATGTGCTCGACTGAAGGATGTCCCTCCCTGCGCTTAAAATAGTGTGTTTCACCAGCCAATAGGGAGACAGCTAAAGTGTGGCCCAATCTTGGGTACCCTTTTTTACAAACAGACCATATACCCGCGTAGGGGCGGGTATATGGTCTGTTTGTAAAAGTGCTTCTCTCTTAAAATACACCAAGTTACCATATTAACCAGCTGTTTGAATCGTCACCTATTTAAGACGCCAGTTTATTTATGTATAATTAATCTTAAGTAATCCTAAAAAGAGTTATCATAGTTCATCGATCATAGTATCATCGTTTAGATTTTTTCTTTCTATTAGCAGGATATATTTTATATACTATAAATACTCTTAGCAGCATAGCAATGTTATGACAGTTGAATGGTTAATCATGTTACTATCTATTGTATTTTGAACCATGGGACACCGGTTCGCATTCCGGCCGCCGCACTCGTGCTGCATGTCATATTGAGCACAAGCATGTGATTTTTGAGTTCAAACACATATTTTGAAAGAAAGCAGCAGAAAATGTGAGCACGAGGAGAATAAATCTGAACACGTGAAGGAGAAATCATACTCTCAAAGTGAAAATCTATGCTCTTGAATAAAGATAGGATCATTCTTTCATAAAAAAAGCTAAAATGCTCCATACAGCTGAGGGGAAGTGCAGAGTTTGTGATAATTCTCTGTGGGTTAATTACTAAAACTGCACATAACATTTACATGGTCATTTGATCCATTGCACTGTTCATAGTATTCTTTAGTGGAGCTTTAAGTTGATATACTTTTAATTTGTAGATCTGATTTATACATATTAGATAAGACATCCAACACTGATACACAGCAATTTAATGTCAGTCCTAAGACCCTGAAATGTATGTATATACAGTATATAGTGTATGTGTGTTTATGTATGGATACTGTATGTGATACCACAGAGCTGTACCACTTGGTGGCAGTATTGAAGAAGTTTTGGCCTGACTGTACTATCTGCTCTCACTGTGAGTTAGTTATTGTTAGCTGTATTTGCAGTTCTCCTGAAAGCTGAACTTGACAAAGTTAACCACCACTATTCTTTGCACTTTTCAAATCTTTTTCAAAACAAGTGTGCAACTCTGGACTAGATGGACTGATAGATAAATGACAAAAGAAAAGACAATATATAATGTGAGTGGGGTAAGAGAGGAGATAAATAGGGATGTGTGTAGGTAATGGAGACATAGCAAGGCTGCACAGGTAGCTGCTTGTGAAGCATCTGGCCTGGACTCCTGGACAGCAAAACAGGGTCAGGCCATCAGGACGCTCTTATTCAGGTCTTCTGGGTTACACCAGCTGGGTCAACAACATTACTTTTTATCAACATCAGTATTATCACCATGACATTCTTTCCAACACAAATATTCTTTAAAAGATATTTTGACAGGTAAAGACGCAGACATGAGAGGGGTATGACATGGAAAGTCTGCAGAGTTGCAGACATGTGGCACGTGCTGAAACCATTCAGCTACCAAGGCACTCAGCACTCACATTTTATTGTCTAACTCGATACTGACTGACCCGTCAAGAGCCTGACTAAATCTGAACCACTCCCAGGCCCTAAGGAGGGCTCATCTGGGATTGGCAGATATATGGGCCCAGGTCATCTGTCCCCCTTACTGCCTTTGGCTCAGGGATTGTCTGTCACAGACTTTTGAGCACTTTATTTACACTTTGAATAAGTCTTTGCTTATGATTAAAAAAAAACCCCAGCTTTGATAGTGGAGCTGTGAATTTAAAAAATCTGCTGCATCACTCTAACCGTCTGTTTATTGTCCCAGAAGCACATAAGTGTCCAAGCTATGTGCCTCTCTCACTCCCTAGTTTCTCCTCTGTGTCCTCTCTTTTCATCCAGGCTTCTCTGTGCTGGACCATCGGCCGTTTTGGGACCTCTCTCTGTCCCCTAGCTGTCGGTGCCTCATTCCAGGTGTTTTGGATCTGGATCTTTGTTCTCCAGTAGATTCAGCCTCTCCTCTCTGTGTGTTTATTTCCTTGCTCCTTTCTGTGTGAACGGTGTGCTTAAGCTTTGCCTCGAGTGTTTATTGTGGAGAGGAGGTTCAGTCTGTCTCACAGCACCTGGAAGTGGCTTAACTTCCTCCCAGACCCATTCTTTGTATATGTTTACAATATATAAAGACAGAATGTGGCATGCTGTACAGATTGTGAAGCCCCCGGAGTCAAATTTGTGATGTCTGATATTTGGCTATATAAATATACAGATTGATTATTGTTGGTTAAAGTTTTTATGAGAATTCCGTGCTTGACCTTGATTGAGTTTCCCCATTCTTCTGACATTAGCCAATCTATTGGGGTGCCCCAAGCTCTTGTCCTCCAGGTGCTAGCTGTAGGGCTTTTTAAAAGTGAGTTAAAACTTAAATAAAGTCTGGTCCACAGGAGCTGGTTGTTCTAACTCGAGGCTGCAGGGCTGCTGTGCCAAAAAACAGAAGAACTTTCTAATTCAAAGCTCTAACTCTGCAGTCTTCATCGTTACATCAATCAACATCACTTTGAGTCCTTTCAAGATGAGATCTGATGACACCCACACTCACTAAATGATTGATAACAAAACTGAAATGCATCATGGTTCATTTTCAAGGACTACAAGTGATTTAAGTCAGAGACCGAGACAATGATAACACGTTCTCACAAGCTTTTGCAGGTTTTAGACACTGACTGATGAAGTTTTTCCTGCCTCAAATGGTTCAAATGTACACTCTTCAAAATTATGCTCACCATGGAAGGGCTTGTAATTCACTTTGGGTAGGGGAGTTGGGGGAATTTAAACAGTGGGAAAGATGAGATAAGAAGGCCTTTTTAAAGTGTCTTTATGAGGCCATGAAGCTCACTGCTGATTAATTCATTTATGCCTGGCTTTGTTTCTGAAAATATTTCTGGTCATTACTTCGTTCCGAGCCCACTGAAGGGAGAAGGTTATAACAACTATTTAACCGAAAGCATTCATTCTCATGTTATTCAGACCCTTGCTCGGACATATTGATAAGTGCTTCATACATTATATGGGGCTCACTGTGAGAGACAGACAGATTGATAACTGCACATCATTGTGAAAGCATGGTTGGAGAGGAAATGGTTTCTGAAAAATGACAAAGCAGGACGTGAGAGGGAAAAATGGGCCGAGACAAAGCCCGAAGGTCCAACTTTTCAGTTTCCCCAAGGAGATATTAAAATAGAAAAACTAAACATTTAAAGGTGCCATATGTAAAATTGTGAGGCGCATATTATTTTTATGTATTAATCACATTTTATTGCTAATGGATGCACAGGTTTTAAAGTAAAACATGGTCTTGGGCAGATAACATCAGCTAATTCATACAGACTGTCAGGGCTCTGTCTTCGCGTAGCCAAGAGTGATGCAAGGTAGAGGCTAGCTAGCTAAATGTAAAGCCGATGTGATGTTGGCTGGCCTGCTGCGGCTTGGTTGTGTGGTGATGGTCTGGCATTGGTTGCTTTGTGGTGTTGGATGATTCAACACCACAAAACATTCAGACAGGATGTCCAGTTTGAACAACAGATCAATGTGTGAAAGTTTATCAGATGCCAAAACACTGCACAGTGAGTTAATACTGTAAGACAGGCATTTCTCTGGAAACGTATGGCATTCATGTCACAAGGTAATCTACCATGAATAAATGCTTGCACACATCTGACTGTCTACAGAGCGCTTTGCACGATTTGGTCATATTGTGGACCAGCAGTAAACTTGGTTCAGACATTTTGCTCTGTTTTGGCACCTCTGCAGCATTGACTGACTGAGTGCATTCGAAAGAATAATGACGCAGAAGTTTGTTTGAATACAGTTCTGAGCACCAAGTAAGGTAAAGTTAAGGGTAATATTTGCGAGGCAGATCCTACTCAAGAATCACCCAACATTCCCAGGCCACTTATGATATGTAATCCCTCAGCAGATTCTAGGTCTACCCGAGGGTCTCCTCCCAGTTGAATATACATGGAATGGGAGGCATTAATGTGCACCACCTTGTTATCAAGAGACACCTTTAATATAAACTCATTTTGTGTGCTTGTACAAACTCATTTCACTACTCAAAACCCATGACCATACGACAAGAAGTCAATTTTACTTTGATATCACAGATTTTTCCTCAAGAGACCTCATAGTCTGTACAGCACATAACACCCTTTTTAGACACTTAATTCAAATAAGGAAAAACTCTAAGGAAACTTTGGGAAGGTCAAAAGAAGAGGGATCCTTCTTAAGGACTCACAGACATAGATTTCATGTGAACATAGTAAAATTACAGTACACTACAGAGTATAGGTAATGACAAAATGATTCATATATTGCAAACAAATATGCTAGGAAAGATTTTCAGCACACCAGCCTATTTATTTGTGAAGCATTATGCTGCTGTCAGTCTTGACTTTCAATCTATATATGGGTCTGATCAGGTCAGCCATATTGCTTAACTCTATTTGCAATGGGTCTTATCCCCAGGCCTGTTTCTGACTGTCTTTGGTTTGTTTACAGAGTGAGTATTATTTGTCGAAAATGTTTATGTATGTCAAATTCATGTACACAAGAACGAACACATTGTTTTAAAGGTGCAGTATGTCGGATATTGAGCCATCTAGTGGTAAAGTTGGAGATTACAACCAACTAAATCACCCTTGACCTGCCTTAGAAATACAAAAGGCCCTATTAAGATAATGTTGGGTTTGTCTGTTCTGTAGAAACATGGTAGTTCTTCATGGAAGGGGACTCTCACTCTGTAGGCTCATTCTGAGGCAACACATAAACAATTACAGTTGTCCCTCGCTATAACGCGGTTCACTTTTCGCGGACTCGCTGTTTCGCAGATTTTTTTTGTGTAATTTTGCATGCTTTTTTTACAGCGTACTGTACAGTATGAACGTGCATTGTGTTCTGCGTCCTAAATTGACTAAGGGAGAACCGCACATGTGTTCTGCGTCCTGATTAATTAATGGAGTACTGTATAAAATGCGTGTAAAAAGATGTATAAAAGTGTGTGGTTAGGGGTTTTACAGCCTTAAAACATGTATAATAATTGTAAAACTTACTTCGCGGATTTCGTTTATTGCGGGTTATTTTTAGAACGTATCCCCCGCGATAAACGAGGGACCACTGTATTCTCATTTTCAGCTAATTACACAAATGAACTTGTGTTCTGTATTTTATAGATTATTTTTTTGATTTTCAAGCTTTATTTGACAGAGACAGCCGAAGAGTGACAGGAATGCATGGAGAGAGAGATGGGAAATGACATGTGGGAAAGAGCCACAGGTCGGATTTGAACCCCGGGCTTCCGCAGCAAGGACTGCGGCTGCTCTACCAACTGAGCTAAATGCCATCCCGGGGTACCCTTATTCTGAAACCTTGGTCTGACTCAGAGGAATAACATGTATTATGTAAGACTGGGCCTTTGTGTGGCCAACTGTATCTTAACATTTTCTGTAGTGGCAGGGTTTCAATCAAATTTTCAGTGGATTTTCATTGAGTGTGCCTGAAAGCGCACACTATATGTTATCCACCGCACCTCGCTTCTCCTCCCAGAGTTTTTGTCACACATACACAAAATGGGTTTTAAAACATGCGGCTCGGCCGGGAATTGATTGCTATGACTTTTGGCAAACGGTTTTGCCAAAAACCGCCAAAGACCACGCCAAAAAATGAATGGGTGTGTATTGCGAGAATGTTCGAGAGCTAGAGTGAGTGATGTCATCACTAGAGTGGAAAGGGAGAGAAAAAGGCGTCGAAAAATACATTTGTAAATTGTGATTGTGGCCGCAAATGTCAAGCTACAGAAATGATTATAGCTAGAAACGTAGGAAAATTTGTCGTCTCACTCACATTTGCCTGCTAAAGCTGTCAGATATATGGTTTTGGTGGGAGACACTAAGATGCGTCAGCAACACCCATCCACAGCCTCATAGACTGCCATGTTAAAAAGGCGGGAAATTTTCTGGAGGAAAGCAGAAGTAACGTTTCTCTGAATTGCTGTAGATGGCACATTTCTTCATTTATCGACACAAAACAACTATGTAGACGTTCAGGAAGGGTTCAGCATGCTCAAAGTTAAGTCGGTTCAATGATTGGAAATACGGTTTGGCCAGAGATCCTTCCTCTTCGAGGGATCAAATCAAATCAAATCAATTTTATTTGTATAGCCCAAAGTCACAAAGTACATTTGCCTCAGAGGGCTTTACAATCTGTACAGGGAGTGACACCCTCTGTCCTTAGACCCTCCATTCGAGTAAGGAAAAAACTTGCCCACAAAAACCCTTTTAACAGGGAAAAATGTGGAAGAAACCTCAGGAAGAGCCACAGAGGAGGGATCCCTCTCCCAGGACGGACAGACGTGCAATGGATGTCACGTGTGCAGGACAATCAATCAATGTACAGTCAGTGTCAGTGCTATCAATTAGCATTAGCCACTAAGAATTAAATACATGCTAATGCTACCATGCTAATGTTACCATGCTAATTAGCATTAGCCACTAAGAATTAAATAAATGCTAATGCTAGCATGGTAATGCTAACATGCTAATTAACATTAGCCACTAAAAATTAAATACATGTTAATGCTAGCATGGTAATGCTAACATGCAAATTAGCATTAGCCATTAAGAATTAAATACATGCTAATGCTACCATGGTAATGGTAACATGCTAATGCTAATTGTTAGTGCGTCAGCGCATTAGCCACTAAGAATTAAATACATGCTTGTGGTGTGTTTAGGCTGGGGGTTGGGCTCTCTTTGCAGAGATGGGTGTGGTTTGCTGTGGAGCTGACTGCACACACCTGAATCAGATCATCATCGTCTTCTCGAGCAGTATTTAGAGGCTGGCCTCCTGCATGCTGCTGCAATCTGGCAGCAGCATGCAGGAGGCCTCACCGCATCGTGGTGGCTCTCCCTGGCTCCTTGAGAGATATTGCAATTTGAGATTTTTCTGAGTATTTACCTATATTCTCAGCCTGCAGACTCCAGCTCTTTGCCCCCTAATTGCTAACATGCTAATGTTAACATGCTAATTAGCATTAGCAACTAAGAATTAAATACATGCTAATGCTAGCATGGTAATGCTAACATGCCAATTAACATTAGCCATTAAGAATTAAATGCATGCTAATGCTAGCATGTCAATGCTAATATGCTATGCTTAAGGTTAGGGTTAGGGGTTAGGGTTAGGGGGTTAGGTGTAAAGGCCAACTCACACCGGAGACAGAACGGCAGCGGAACGGCAGCGCCGCGGTCACCATAGCAAATAGCCGCCAGTCTAGTCAATGAGAGCACTCACACAGGGCGCGTCTCAGAAGCGTCCCAGAAGCGGCTCTCCGCGCCATGGTGCGCCTCCGCCTTCATGTAGCTTTTTACAACTTCACGGTGGCACCAGGTGATCAAAGATCGATCAAAGGGTCTCAACATGGACGATGAGACTAATTGTTGAAGTGGAACAACACACAATCATTTATGACACAACAGATGCTTTTTATAATCTTCTCCACAAGCAAAGTCAGCTGTTTGTTGTTGTTGTTTTCTTTATACACTGTATGTCCAAGATTCTCGCGTGATCTTGTGATCTCACGTGAATACGGCTGGCTCGCTCCGCTGCCGTTCCGCGGCTGACACGCATCCGGTGTGAGTTGACGCCGGGCAAAGGACGCAGCTAAACCGCGGCACTGCCGTCCGCTGCTGTAACGCCTCCTGTGTGAGTCACGTGTAAGTGGTGTAGAGAAAGGCTGGCGACAGCCAGCCTTGATATGCACGGGCCAGACTTGTGCTCCGCCCTCAGCCATCAGGTGCATCATCAGATCCTCCCCCTATAGTTTCAGACCTTCCGTTCCCGTAACTCCCATAACACAAGGCTTGTTGCCTTTGTGATGATTAAAAAATTTTTTAAATTAAAATTAACACTTTCTTGTGTTCAAAGTACTGTGACAACGACGACGACGTGCTTTACGGTGACGTATTGTGTCACTTCCGGTTATCGGTGTTACTGCCACGGTGCTCACTGCTCTGTTCACCTAGATATTTCTCACATCAACGATTATCTACTTATCTCTGCACTATCCTTTGACTTGTTCTGTCTGTGCACGAACAGGTCTCTTAACTCTAGTAACCACTATCTGATAGTTTTACCAGTTTCTGTTAGCCACACTTACTAGCCTAGCTATAGCAATGGCGTCTCTCTGCTCTCCTCCTCTCTCCTCTCCTGCTCTCTCCTGCCCTGTGTGCCACATGTTCAGTTACTCCTCGTCCTCCTTTTTAATGATAACGGTACTTGTAATAAATGTAGTTTATTTGTAGCTCTGGAGGCGAGGGTCAGTGAGTTAGAGGCACGGTACCGCACCACCGAACAGTCAGTAGCTCAGATAATTAGCCAGTCCCCTGTAGCCGGTGCGGTACAGCCACGGGTAGCTTCAGTTAGCCGTCCCCCGATAGTTCCCGAGCAGCCGGGAGGCTGGGTGACTGTTCGAAAGAAGGCATAGCCCCAAACTGAAGCCCACGGTACACCACCAACCACTCCACGTTTCAAACAGATTTTCCCCACTCAGCGTCACACCTGCTGAGAGGCCAACTCTGGTCATTGGCAGCTCCATAGTCCGAAACGTGAAGTTAGCGACAGCGGGGGCCATAGTTAAATGCATCCCGGGGGCCAGAGCGGGCGACATCGAATCTTTTTTGAAACTGCTGGCTAAAGATAAACGTAAATACAGTAAGATTGTTATTCACGTCGGCGGTAATGACACCGGGTTACGCCAATCGGAGGTCACTAAAATTAACGTTTCACCAGTGTGTGAATATGCCAAAGCGATGTCGGACTCTGTAGTTTTCTCTGGTCCCCTCCCCAATGTGACCAGTGATGACATGTTTAGCCGCATGTCGTCATTTCTCCGCTGGCTGTTGAGGTGGTGTCCAGCAAACGATGTGGGCTTCATAGACAATTGGACACCTTTCTAGAGAAAACCTGGTCTGATTAGGAGAGACGGCATCCATCCCACTTTGGATGGAGCAACTCTCATATCTAGAAATATGGCCAAGTTTATTAGTTGACTAAAACCATGTCGACAACCCAGAGTTGAGACCAGGAAGCAGAGCTGCAGCCTTACACGCTTCTCTGCGCCTCCATTAGAGCAGTTGCCCACCCAGTCCTTTAGTATAGAGACTGTGTCTGTCCCTCGTCCACCTACATTATTTAAAGATGAAACAAACAGAAGAGGAGTTCATCATAAAAACTTAATAAAAATTAAATCAACATCTCCAACAGTCCAAAATAAGAGAATTAAATGTGGACTCCTTAATATCAGGTCTTTGTCATCTAAAGCTGTCTTAGTCAATGAATTAATATCTGATTATGATATTGATTTGTTTTGCCTCACTGAAACCTGGCTGCAGGAGGATGAATATGTTAGCTTGAATGAATCCACTCCTCCAAGTCATTATAATACTCATATTCCTCGAAATACTGGTCGAGGTGGTAGAGTTGGAGCCATATTTGACTCAAGTGTATTAATAAATCCTAAACCTAAACTAAATCATAATTCATTTAAAAGTCTTGTTCTTAGCCTCACTCACCCAACCTGGAAAACATTGCAGCCAATTTTATTTGTTACAGTATATCGAGCTCCTGGTACTTATTCTGAATTTTTAACTTAATTTGCAGAATTTGCATCAGGCTTGATCCTTAGAACAGATAAAGTAATTATTGTAGGTGATTTTAACATTCATGTGGACAACCACAATGATAGTCTTAGTACTGCGTTTATCTCTCTTTTAGACTCAATTGGCTTTTGTCAAAGTGTAAATAAACCAACTCATTGTCTGAACCACACTCTTGATCTTGTTCTTTCATATGGCATTGAAATTGATAATCTAATAGTCTTTCCACAGAATCCTCTTCTGTCTGACCATTTTTTAATAACCTTTGAGTTTATATTACTGGACTATAAGCCTTTGTCCAGAAACTCCTACAGTAGATGTTTATCTGATAGTGCTGTAGCCAAATTTAAGGAAGTGATTCCTTCAGCATTGAATTCAATGCCATGTCTAACTGTAACAGAGGACTTGTCTGCTTCCTTTAGCCACTCACAAATATATCATCTTGTTGATAGTACTACAGGCTTATTACGGACAACTGTAGACTCTATTGCACCTTTGAAAAAGAAGACAATTAAACAAAGAAGGCTAGCACCATGGCATAACCAGCAGACTCATAAATTAAAGCAAGAAACACGTAAATCTGAACGCAAATGGCGTGCCACTAAACTGGAAGAATCTCATCTAGTCTGGCAAGATAATCTCAAAACATACAGGAAGGCTCTCCATAATGCCAGAGCAGCCTACTACTCTTCATTAATAGAGGAGAATAAGAACAACCCCAGATTTCTCTTTAGCACTGTAGCCAGGCTAACAGAGAATCGCAGCTCTACAGAACCATCTATTCCCTTAGGTCTAAGTAGCAATGACTTCATGAGCTTCTTTAATGATAAAATTATAACTATTAGGGACAAACTCCATCACCTCTTGCCCTCAACAGGCATTGATCTGCATTGTGATACAGCAAGTTTGGAAACAGCTGTAAAACCTGATATGTATTTAGACTGTTTTACTCCCATCGACCTTCATCAAATAACTTTAATAATTTCTGCAGCTAAGCCGTCAACCTGTTTTACCTCTAGTTGGTCATTCTTTATTGGATACGATTAATCTGTCTTTATTATCAGGATATGTTCCACAGTCCTTTAAGGTAGCTGTAATTAAACCTCTTCTTAAAAAGCCCACTCTAGACCCAGAGGTCTTAGCCAACTACAGACTGATATCAAACCTTCCCTTTCTGTCTAAGATACTTGAGAAAGCTGTAGCCAATCAGCTGTGTGACTTTCTCTATAACAAGTCTATTTGAGGATTTTCAGTCAGGATTTAGAGTGCATCTTAGCACAGAGACCGCGTTAGTCAAAGTTACAAATGACCTCCTAATGGCATCAGACAAAGGACTCATCTCTGTACTTGACTGGAACATCAAATTGGCATCAAAGGAACCGCCCTAAGCTGGGTTAAGTCGTATTTCTTAGATCGATCTCAGTTGTTCACCTCAATGATGAATCCTCCATGCACACCAAAGTTTGTCATGGAGTCCCACAGGGTTCTGTACTTGGACCACTTCTATTTAGTTTATATATGCTTCCTTTTGGGAACATTATTAGGAATCATTCTATCAATTTTCATTGTTATGCTGACAACACCCAATTATATTTATCGATCAAGCCTGATGAAACCAATCAGTTAACTAAACTCTAAATATGCCTTAAGAATATAAAAAGTTGGATGACCTACAATTTTTTGATGTGAAATTCGGACAAAACTGAAGTTCTTGTAATTGGACCCAAACACTCTCTTTCTAGAGACTTGGTTACTTTAGATGGGATCACCCTGGCCTCCAGCTCCACTGTAAAGAATATTGGAGTTGTTTTTGCGGTCAACACTTTTAATAGTAGACTTAAGACTTTCCTCTTTGATAAAGCTTAAAGTTAGGGCTGGCTCAGGCCATCCCTTAGTTATGCTGCCATAGGATTAGACTGCTGGGGGACTCCCCCTCCCCCCAGGGTTATGCCTAGCCAGGCACGGTATTGGTTGAAGATGCATTCACATCTCCCTTACCCCCCCCCTTTCCCTCTCTCCCTCTCCCCTTCTCTCCCTCTTACCATCTGTGGACATACATGTCTCGTTAATGCATATCACTAACCAAACTTCCCTGGAGTTTCTGTGCTCTGTCGTCCAGCGGGTTCTCGTGGATCATGACTGCTGCTGTGATCCTGCAGAACATCCACTACACATTTATTACTGTCATTATTGCTATCATATCTGCTACTGTAATCATTTTATCATTCATTGTAATTCATTGTCATTTTATCATTCATTGTGATTCATTGTCATTTTGTCAGTCATTGTAATTGTACAATATGTTTGTGTTGATTTGTCCTGTACACGTGACATCCATTGCACGTCTGTCCATCCTGGGAGAGGGATCCCTCCTCTGTGGCTCTTCCTGAGGTTTCTTCCACCTTTTTTCCCTGTTAAAGGTTTTTTGTGGGCAAGTTTTTCCTCACTCGAACCGAGGGTCTAAAGACAGAGGGTGTCACTCCCTGTACAGATTGTAAAGCCCTCTGAGGCAAATGTACTTTGTGACTTTGGGCTATACAAATAAAATGGATTTTTTTTTTATTTTTTTTATACCTACCTGTCTGTGGGAGATCTTGTTTTTGTAGCAAATAAGGGAGAACAAGGGAATAAGAAGTTGGCTGACAAATGGGAGGATGGAGTGTAAATCCCAATATCCATGTCTACAAAATACAGGATGCAGAGGGACAAGAGTTGTGCACAGGAATCTTTTGTTGTAGGTCAACTTCTTGCCACTCTCTGGGATGGATGAGAGTCAGGATGCCCATTCAAATGATCAGTCTTTCACCAGTGAGGAGTCAGGAAGACTGTTACTGTGGTGATGATGCAGTCTCAGTGTCTGAGTAATTGACCCAAGATGACTTCGAGTTTTGTCATCTGAAGTCCCACCTAAATCTGAGTCGGCTGATTCAGAAGAGCTTGTCCAGTCTAGTCCAGTGCACAGTTATGCTGGTGCCATTGCTTGCCCATCCATCTCCCCTGTACCACACTCAGATACTTCACACTCACCACATGCTGACGCCATGGTTCACACTGACCTGCATGCACACACTGCAGCTGATGGTCATGTTAGAACACGTGCAGGGAGAGTAGTGAAATCACTGAACAGACTGATAGAATCAATGGTTCAGAAACCATTTCTGAGGGGTTCAAACATTTTATTTGCGAGCCGTTCCCAATCTCTCCTTACTTTGCAGAGATGACCCTTGATATTTGGCGGTAATGTTAGGGGGCGACAAATTGTCAGAAACCCCACATCCTCTGGGGCCGTATCTCGGCGAGGGAAGGGCCGGGAGAGACGCGGGGGGCGTCGTCTGAGAGCTGTCACCGGTGTCTATCATATATCTGAAGCCCAGGCCTCTGGGACTCTAGGGGGCGTAGTTGGGAAAAATGGGTTAGGGTTAGGGTTAGGGTTAAGGGTAAGGTTAGGGTTAGGGTTAGGGTTAGGCTCCCCCTTGGTCCGAGAGACACAATCCAGGTGTCTACGGAAAGGTCTGGCCGAGGTGAGCACAAGTCTATTGGAACGGATTCTCCTGGTAGCTCCCCCGCCAAGCTAGGGGGTGACAAATTGTCAGAAACCCCACATCCTCTGGGGCCGTATCTCGGCGAGGGAAGGGCCGGGAGAGGCACGGGGGGCGTCATCTGAGAGCTGTCACCGGTGTCTATCATATATCTGAAGCCCAGGCCTCTGGGACGCTAGGGGGCGTAGTTGGGGAAAATGGGTTAGGGTTAGGGTTAGGCTCCCCCAAGTCACAAAACACATTTTGCTCAGAGGGCTTTACAATCTGTACAGGGAGTGACACCCTCTGTTCTAAGACCCTCGGTTCGAGTGAGGAAAAACTTGCCCACAAAAAAAACCTTTTCACAAGGAAAAAATGTGGAAGAAACCTCAGGATTATTATTATTATTATTATTATTATTTATTATTTTATTATGATATTGCACAATTCCAAGAATGATGAAATGACAATACATACAATAAATGATAGAATGGTTACAGTAGCAGTGGTGCCTTGATAGAGAATGGAGGTATATATATGGAGATACAGAGGTATGGTAGCAGTGATGACAGTAATGCTATATATGATGGAGTCGGGGTTAAAAGAGATGACAGCATCTTCAACCAATACTGTGCCTAATAGGCATAACCCTGAAAGAGACAGAGTCTAGCCTAGGGCTATACTATAAACCGTAATGGAAATATGGTAGCAATAATGACAGATCCATGAGAACATGCCGGACAAGAAAGCTCCCCGGCCCTCTTGCTACGGTCCTGCACGAGCTCTGCCCCCGCTCACTAATCAATTAATCAATCAATCAGTTGTATAGCCCAAAGTCCACAACACCATTTTGCCTCAGAGGGCTTTACAATCTGTACAGGGAGTGACCCTCTGTTCTAAGACCCTCGGTTCGAGTGAGGAAA